>NC_039368.1:52646061-52732501 GCF_003573695.1 Papaver somniferum | reverse complement strand
CCCCCCCCCCCCCCACACACCCCTAATATGTACCTCTTAGATGGTGGCATATAAGTTGTTTACCTATTGAATCATGCCATATAAGAGGCTATGTTTTTAAAGGCTGCAAGCCTGGCTCACGGGTATTTGGAAATACATACAGGTTTGGGGATGTTTGTGAATTGACTTTATCATATTGCTAATTTTATATTATGATTTTTCGAGACATATCTTCTTTTTATTTACTCATTGAGTCATTGTTTATTATATGTGGAACTATAATATGCTTTTAAGTCGTAATTTTAGTAACGATAAATTTCAATTCGTCCGTTCAACAATTTTCAACTAAGGTTGAATAGATACCCCCTCTTACTACTTATTTAGGGAGATATTTTAGTTAGGCTGGATTATCAACTCGATGTGTCTATATATAAGACGGTTCATGAGTATTGGCATTTATACTTCACTAGCAGTGAAAAGATTACTATAAATGCAAGTGATTTCAAGAAACACACCAGCAACTTATCGATTTCCTTTTACAATTATATTCCGAATTTTAAAGTCATTCTGAAAATGAACAAAGATAAGTTTGCGTTTAATTAGTTTTGGTACTGCCTACTCTTTCACCTACATCTTTTTTTCATAGAAATTGTCTAAAACAGGACGGGTCGATTTCATATTTCCCTCATATAGGCGTGTTATTTAGTATTTACCAATCAAGGAACTCTATACCGACGACCAAATTGGTGAAAAAAGAAATATTAGTGCCAAAGTCAGTCATGTTGGTGTCCTCACAACAGAACTGTAACTCTAGATTGTCTCTCCTTCCCTCCTTTTGGCGAGACCTAAACAATGATCTACGTCTTGATCAAATAAAGAAATATCATTTGTTTCATGTACATGGGTATATAATACAACAAAGTTATTAAAGTTGCGACGCCGGGAGATATCAAATTGGAAAACTATGAGGTGGTTTCATGATACGGGTTGTCAAAGTTAAAAGCCACGTCTTTTTGTAAAAGTTGGCATAATGGTGATGCAACCTTGGAAAAATCCTTAATAAACCTATGATAAAATTCTCCGGGACCAAGAAAAGCACACATTTCCCTCACTGTAGTGGGAGGGGTTAAAGTACGAAGAAGATCAATCTTAGACTTGTCAAATTTTAATCCTTTAGAAGATATAATATTGCCCAAAACAATTTTGTGAGTTACCATAAAATGACACTTCTCCCAATTAAGTACAAGATTAGTCTCAACACATCGTTTAAGAATTAATGTAAGGTTATCCAACCATAAATCAAATGAATCACCATACACACTGAAATCACCCATAAAAACTTCTATAATATTTTCAACATAATCTAAAAAGATACTTACCATACACCTTTGGAAGGTAGAGGATGACTTACAAAAACCAAAAGGCATCCTTCGTTATGCAAATGTTCCGAACGAACAAGTAAAAATAGTTTTCTCTTGATTCTCATGTGCTATAGCAATCTGATTGTAACTTGAGTAAACATTAAAAAAACAGTAATGAGAGTGTCCAGATAATTATTCCCACATTTGGTTTATAAAAGGTAAAGAAATATGATATTTTCTAGTTGTTGCATTCGATTTCCCATAATCTATAAAAACCCTCTAATCGGTTAGAACACGAGTTGGTACAAGTTCATATTCATCACTATGCACCATTGTAATGTCCGATTTCTTTGGTACTACTTGTACCGAGTTCACCCATATTAGCTATCATAGAAGGGGAAGATAACTCCCATGTCTAATAAATTCAGTATTTCTTTCTTTACGACTTTCATAATTGGAGGATTCAAACGACTTTTAGCCTCCTTAAAAAAATCTTTTTGCGTGTTGAAAAGGACCGGGGATAGAAGTACACCATCAAATTTTTCATTTTGCAACCTGTATGGACTAAACTCAAATACAATTCTGAGAGTTACAACTTAATGAATCTCAATCAAGGAATAATATAAAGAATTTATATCTCTCTTTCTCACAATCAGTAATAAAACGAAAACAAGTCCGTGAACCTGATTATACCGTGAGAGTACTTGGACGATTCCAAAGATCAATCAAGTCTTATCCAACAAACAAGGATGAATATACTACTTTGATTGATTAATGTACAACTGTGATATTTCAATTATATATATAAAAAAAATATAACGCGGAAAAGAGATAACGCAGACACCAGAAGTTTTGTTAACGAGGAAACCGCAACTGCAGAAAAACCCAGGGACCCCGTCTAGATTTGAACACCAAACTGTATTAAGCCGCTACAGAGTCTAGCCTACTATCAATAACTTCCTACTGGAATGTAGTTGAGACCGAACCCACCGTCACAACGATTCAGTTACAGTCACGCTCCTTACGCCTCTTGAATCTTACGCGTAATTGATTCCCTTAGCTGACATCCTTTAAATCACAAGAGTTACTTCAACTTAAGTGAAGACTTTTAAACCAATATGTCTCCTATATATAAACCTATTTTGGTTTCCATTTGATCGTTAGATCGGGTGAGATAGGAAATCGTTTGTAGTAGACTAGGTCCAGCAAACCTCAAAATCCGGTACTTACGACTCCGGAAGAGTATCCTAGATTATTATTCACCTCACAAGAAAACCTGCTTGATATCAATTAAGAATACCATGATCTAGTTAATTTCTTGTAGAATCATAAAGTTTGAGATGAAGAACTTTGTGATTTTTTATCAATCTTAATTGTTTAAGATAAAGGCTCAATCAACAGTAGCAAGATCAGGATACACGAACTGTCAAAGATAAGATAGTCGGACCTGGCTTCATGAATCCCTTAGCGAAGTCTTTAAGTCGTTAAACCTAATTATATTTCTTAGTAAAACGGGAAACCTAGGTTAAGAGAGAATCGACTCTAGTTAGCAATTAGGATACACAGAAGTGTCGAGATTAAGTTTCCTAGCTGCTCGAGCTTCTCTTTATATAAACTTTCAAGATCGAAGGTTGCTTATGATTTAAGCTAAGATAGCTTTTTAATCGAGAAGACACTTTTCATCGTTAGATAAATTTCGACTTGAGATTCAAGCTAATATAACTTGGTAATCAAGTGATTATTTTTCACCATTAGATGGTTTAACTTGAGATAGACATAAATAAAATACACACTTGGATAAGGATGAACCTCAACCAAACCGTGTACAATGAGTTTTTTCAAGGACGGTCAACCAAAGTTAGCCATACGAACATAATAAGCTTATCCATTTTCATCAAACACTTTAGACTAACTTGATATAAAATCGTAACTTAATAGGTGATCAATTATGTGTTATGTGTACTTTAGAAAGTTGTTCAAATACCAAATATCTCTTAGAAATACTTTAAAATGCATCTGAAACTGTTCGACTGGGTAAGTACGTGTACCGGGTATGTGTACAACTTCCATTTCGTGAGACACTCTGCCAAGTTACGTGTATCGGATATGTGTACCCCTAAGGCAGTTAAAATCCAGGGCGTTTCGGTACGTATACTGAGTATGTGTACCACCCTTGTGTTCACGAGCAACAGAACTTTTTGGTATGCATACCGAGTATGTGTACCAATAAGTCGTTACTGAACTTAGACCTATGGCGGTACGTGTACTGAGTGCGTGTACCGCTGATCCAGACCCAAACAGTTTCGCCAATACATGTATTAGGTATATGTACTGTCCCTGTATCTAGATTTCAGCAGTTCTAAAAACTCTAATCAATTTGAAACATCCCCGAATAACATCAATGATAATCTTACACATATCAGTGTTTCAGGTTATTTTCAAATGATTAACTCGAATCATGATCTAGTTTATAAACAATAAATTGTTCTTAACTAAATGCATCAAGTAGATGATTGGCTTATATCTTAATTCATATTTTCAGAAAAATATTCAACAAGATAGACTTGGCTCGAAATTTTTTTTGTGTTATGATTTAAAGTCCACTTAGTCATATGACTTAGTCTCATAGATAAAATTGTGAATACTTGAGTAAATAGGAATGGTTCAGTCTTCACATACCTTTTGTTGATGAAATCCTCTAAAGTCTTCAGTTGATCTCCGTCTTTGATTGGTGAATGAAGTGAAGTCTGGAACTCAACTACACACTTTAATCCTAATCCGAGACATGACTAAAATGTAGACTGGATATCAAGATATAGTTTTGATCAACTAAATTTGACAACAAGCTTGATATAGCAACACGTGTGAGTTCGACCGAGCTACAATCTAACACGTGTTTTTACTTTACTTTCTCTCTTTTATATTTGTTTATTTTAATAAAGTAATTGCATTGTACGTTAATCAAAAAACTTGGTTTAATCCCATAGTTGGATAGGTCCGAACTTATACTATATACCAAGTGAACATCTTGTGGTTGCTATCTCCTTGAAAGTCTCTGTCTATATTTGATCATGCAAGGTGTGTGTCATATAGGTTGATACCGAAAAGATTATGGTGTACTTGGTACCCTCGTAATTTCAATTGATGTCAAAATAGGCAAACACGAAAAGATTTAATAATACGTGTTTGGTGTGGTCCAACCTATACGACAAAAAATTCAGGTTCAAATGAATCAAGTTCGGTTAATACACCGCCAAAAGTGAAAAGTCTCATATGAGGTATTTTCTTCATTCACGCGTGTTTGAGGGTGAAAACAGTTTCTGTTGTTTTTGGTAATTTCATGTGTGTGGATGAGAAACGAGTCTAGACCCTAAACAATGTACTGCACGGGAGTACTTTTGATTCGAGAAATCAATCTGTACAAATCTGGCCTAAACCAAGAAATGGCCGTTCACGGCTTGCTTCGGTCACAAAGTGAAGGAGAAGGGTTGGTCTTAGGGATGGAATCAAAGAAAGTTTAGAGACCAGAATCGTTGATTCTGTAAGTGTGGTTGTTTGTGAATTGTATCAGAAAGTAGAACTGTCTAGCTGAATGAAAAGCTATCAGGTGATTTCTGGATACTGTGTTGCTCTCCTGACCAAAACTTGTTGTCTGGTGGAAAATAGGTGAAACCTATTTATACAAGTCGTAATAAAACGTACACTGGTCTCGTAGGAAGTGGAAACGATTGAGTAGTGGAAGAGTGGAGTCACGTGTAACGTCGGGAATTATGTTTCCATAATGAAGGATCCGTTTACACCATTACTTCTTGGCATTACTAACCGCCCCGCTTTATCACACTTTCTTGTAACGGGCGTATTGCACGCCGCACGCTGTAAACCGCTAGACCAATACCCTGATGTGTATCCCCAGTTAGTGACATGTTTGATGTCTCGAGTGTTTTCGTGGAAAACATGTAGCAGTTTCCTACGTGTGTCAAGTTAAAATCAAGAGGCTTGCCGCAGGAAAATAGCATGTGATGCTAGTAGGTTCATTTTGGCTGGTCGCTTAAAACTTGCCACACGTCTGTTAGTTCGGCGGCGAAATTTGATGGCTGAGATCACATCTCATGAGAAAGGGTAGCCGTTGATTATGGCTACCTTGTGCTGGCGCATGATAATGGCGCAGTGGCGTTTTGGTGTACGCCAGTGGCAATGCAGCATGGCTGGCATGGCTCGTGCATGCCAGTGGCACGGTGGTGCAAGTGGCGCCTGGCGTAGCCATGGCCACTAGATTTAGGCGGCTGGTCGTCTAAAACTTGCCACAAGCCTGCCAGCTCGGTGGTGAACTCGGATGGCTGAGATTGTATCTCATGAGGAAGGGTAGCCATTGATTATGACTACCTTGTGTCGGCGCCTGGAAGCTTTGTCCAAATTAGGGTTTGGTATGCCGAAACCCTAATTAGCGCATGCGGCATGTATCCGTGGATGGCTGAGATGATTGGCCCAAATTCAATATAAACCATTTAAGTTGGCTAGCCAAGTTGGATGGCTGAAATGATTTACATAAATTTGTGTTAACTCATGAAATTTCGTAATCAGAAAATTCAGATGTGGGACCCTCACTAAAATCATTGTAGAATTCTCGTACGAACTCGGATTTTGATGGTCCGACCCTCCATTATGATCGAAAAAGAATTTTTTATCTCCCCTATCGGGAATATTTAAGTTTTGAGCTCGTTTAGGAGGTGAAAACAGCCTGACAGTAAAACTCATGAAGAATTCAGGAGGGATTATGTCAGTTTTTCAGCCAAGACCTAGCTCGCCTTTAGTGTTGTATCTCTTAGCTCGTTACTCCAATTGATTTGAATTTTTAGTATGTTATGCTAGACATCCATAGGAAACTTTTGGTATGTATCTCATACTAAAATTGTTTATCAAACGTTCTTAGATGTTTGTACAATCTTTGGGAAGCCAATTTGGCATGGTGACCACTTGACGCAATTCCACCTCTTTTAATATTGTGGTAGGTTTAGAGCAACATGATTGGTCAGTAAAAGAGAGGGGTCCGTCCAAGTACGAGTGTGGCCACACTTCTGGTGCGCGTGGTAGGTTTAATGCGACCTGATTGGTCGATGGGGAATAGGGCCGGCAAGCATGGGCCCAACCACAACTCATGGGAGTGTGGCAGGTTTAAAGCGACATGATTTGTCGACAAAGGAGTAAGGTCCGGTTGGGTAGCATGGGGCGTGGAAAAGTGGCGCCGAATGGCTTATGGCATGGCCACGCTTCCTCTCATTGTTGCTTCTACTCCGCGACTGCTTTGTTCTTTGCTTTCTGATTTTGGGTAGCACTTTGCACCTACTAATCCATGGCAGATCAATTGCTTAGTCTGGGATTGTTGCTACATGCACCAGTCTAGATAAATTTCATGTGAACATATTGAGTTGCTCAATAAATACGATAGGTTGAACACTCATCACTTTACATGGCTCCGTTTCTTTGCAACGGCACATTAAATGTGAGGTTCTACAATTTTAACCCTGAACTAAAAACCACCATCAACATTAAGTCCCCTGCTTAGCACGTAACATCGGCATTGTTGCGTGGTAAGCATGAGATGGTGACATATGAGGATAAAAATCGAAAGGTAATACATTAAGAGATTGCCAGGAAAACTCGACTAACCTTTGACAGGAGGCATGAGTAGTCTATGATCCTTGTATTGGCATACTTCTGACTTGGCCACAGGGTGCTGATGCCATGTAGTGTTGGTTTAGCGATCCTTGAATACAAAGATGAGTGTTGAGGTGGTGGATCCGTCAGCACTATAATGTATTGAGGCAGTATGCATGACAGCACAGTTGTGAGTGTTGAGGAATTTGTATGTCTCAACACTAAAAGGAGGATGTGTTGAGGAAGTATGCCTGACAATAGAGTAGTGAGCGTCAAGGAATTTATACGTCTCAACACGAATAGGAAAAGGTGTGTTGAGGTAGCATGCCTGGCAACACATTAGTGAGTGTTGAGGAATTTACACGTCTCAACACTAAGAGGAAGAATGTGTTGAGGAAGCATGCCTAGAAACATAGTAGTGTTGTTGAGGAATTTGCATGTCTCAAAACCAACAGGAGGGATGAGGCAGCATGCCTGGCAACACAGTGGTGAGTGTTGAGGAATTTACACGTCTCAAAACTAAGAGAAAGGATGTGTTGAGGCAGCATGCCTGGAAACACAATAGTGGTGTTGAGGAATTTACACGTCTCAAAACCAAGAGGAGGGTGTGTTGAGGCAGCATACTTGGCAACACAGTAGTAAGTGTTGAGGAATTTGCACGTCTCAACACTAAGAGGAAGGATGTGTTGAGGCAGCATGCCTGGCAACACAATGGTGAGTGTTGAGGAATTTAAACGTCTCAACACTAAGAGAAAGGATGTGTTGAGGCAGCATGCCTGGAAACACATTAGTGGTGTTGAGGAATTTGCACGTATCAACACCAAGAGGAGGGTGTGTTGAGGCAGCATGCCTGGCAACACAGTAGTGAGTGTTGCGGAATTTACACGTCTCAACACTAAGAGGAAGAATGTGTTAAGGAAGCATGCCTAGCAACACATTAGTGGTGTTGAGGAATTTGCATGTCTCAAAACCAACAGGAGTGATGAGGCAACATGCCTGGCAACACAGTGGTGAGTGTTGAGGAATTTACACGTCTCAACACTAAGAGAAAGGATGTGTTGAGGCAGCATGCCTGAAAACACAATAGTGGTGTTGAGGAATTTACACGTCTAAACACCAAGAGGAGGGTGTGTTGAGGCAGCATGACTGGCAATGCAGTAGTGAGTGTTGAGGAATTTGCACGTCTCAACACTAAGAGGAAGGATGTGTTGAGGCAGCATGCCTGGAAACACAGTGGTGAGTGTTGAGGAATTTACACGTCTCAACACTAATAGAAAGGATGTGTTGAGGCAGCATGCCTGGAAACACATTAGTGGTGTTGAGGAATTTGCACGTATCAACACAAAGAAGAGGGTGTGTTGAAGCAGCATGTCTGGCAACACATGAGTGAGTGTTTTGCAATTTACACGTCTCAACACTAAGAGGAAGAATATATTGAGGAAGCATGCCTAGCAACATAGTAGTGAGTGTTGAGGAATTTACACGTCTCAACACTAAGAGGAAGAATGTGTTGAGGAATCATGCCTAGCAACACAGTGATGAGTGTTGAGGAATTTACACGTCTCAACACTAAGAGGAAGAATGTGTTGAGGAAGCATGCCTAGCAACACAGTAGTGAGTGTTGAGGAATTCACACGTCTCAACACTAAGAGGAAGCATGCCTAGCAACACAGTAGTGACTGTTGAGGAATTTGCCCGTCTCAAAACTAAGAGGAATGATGTGTTGAGGAAGCATGCCCAGCAACACAGTAGTGAGTGTTGAGGAATTTGCACGTCTCAACACTAATAGGAAAGGTGTGTTGAGGCAGCATGCCTGACAACACAGTAGTGAGTGTTGAGGAATTTATACGTCTCAACACTAAGATGAAGAATGTGTTGAGGAAGCATGCCTAGGAACACAGTAGTGAGTGTTGAGGAATTTACACGTCTCAACACTAAGAGGAAGGATGTGTTGAGGAAGCATGCCTAGCAACACAGTAGTGGCGTTGAGGAATTAGCATGTCTCAACACTAAGAGGAAGGATGTGTTGAGGAAGCATGCCTAGCAACACAGTACTGAGCGTTTAGGAATTTGCACGTCTCAACACTAATAGGAAAGGTGTATCGAGGCAGCATGCCTGGCAACAGAGTAGTGAGTGTTGAGGAATTTACACGTCTCAACACTAAGAAGAAGAATGTGTTGAGGAAGCATGCCTAACAACACAGTAGTGAGTGTTGAGGAATTTACACATCTTAACAATAAGAGGAAGGGTGTGTTGAGGAAGCATGCCTAGCAACATAGTAGTGGTGTTGAGGAATTTGCACGTCTCAACACTATAAGGAAGGATGTGTTGAGGAAGCATGCCTAGCAACACAATAGTGAGCGTTGAGGAATTTTCACGTCTCAACACTAATAGGAAACGTGTGTTGAGGCAGCATGCCTGGCAACACAGTAGTGGGTATTGAGGAATTTATACGTCTCAACACTAAGAGGAAAGTTGTGTTGAAGCAGCATGCCTGGCAACACAGTAGTGAGTGTTGAGGAATTTACACGTCTCAACACTAAGAGGAAGATTGTGTTCAGGAAGCATGCATAGCAACACAATAGTGAGTGTTGAGAAATTTACACGTCTCAACATTAAGAGGAAGGATGTGTTGAAGTAGCATGCCTAGCAACACAGTAGTGGTGTTGAGGAATTTGCGCGTCTCAACACTAAGAAAAAGGATGTGTTGAGGAAGCATGCCTAGCAACACAGTAGTGAGTGTTGAGGAATTTACACGTCTCAACACTAAGAGGAAGCATGTGTTGAGGAAGCATGCCTAACAGCACAGTAGTGAGTGTTTAGGAATTTACACGTCTCAACACTAAGAGGAAGGATGCGTTGAGGAAGCATGCCTAGCAACACAGTAGTGGTGTTGAGGAATTTGCATGTCTCAACACTAAGAGGAAGGATGTGTTGAGGAAGCATGCCTAGCAACACAGTAGTGTGCGTTTAGGAATTTGCACGTCTCAACACTAATAGGAAAGGTGTGTCGAGGCAGCATGCCTGGCAACACCGTAGTGAGTGTTGATGAATTTACACGTCTCAACACTAAGAGGAAGAATGTGTTGAGGAAGCATGCCTAACAACACAGTAGTGAGTGTTGAGGAATTTACACGTCTTAACACTAAGAGGAAGGGTGTGTTAAGGAAGAATTCCTAGCAACATAGTAGTGGTGTTGAGGAATTTGCACGTCTCAAAACTATGAGGAAGGATGTGTTGAGGAAGCATGCCTAGCAACATAATAGTGAGCGTTGAGGAATTTGCACGTCTCAACACTAATAGGAAAGGTGTGTTGAGGCAGCATGCCTGGCAACACAGTAGTGGGTGTTGAGGAATTTATACGTCTCAACACTAAGAGGAAAGGTGTGTTGAAGCAGCATGCCTGGCAACACAGTAGTGAGTGTTGAGGAATTTACACGTCTCAACACTAAGAGGAATAATGTGTTGAGGAAGCATGCATAGCAACACAATAGTGAGTGTTGAGAAATTTACACGTCTCAACACTAAGAGGAAGGATGTGTTGAGGAATCATGCTAGCAACACAGTAGTGAGTGTTGAGGAATTTACACGTCTCAACACTAATAAGAAGGATGTGTTGAGGAAGCATGCCTAGAAACACAGTAGTGAGTGTTGAGGAATTTACACATCTCAACACTAATAGGAAAGGTGTGTTGAGGCAGCATGCCTGGCAACACGGTAGTGAGTGTTGAGGAATTTACACGTCTCAACACTAAGAGGAAGAATGTGTTGAGGAAGCATGCCTAGCAACACAGTAGTAAGTGTTGAGAAATTTTACACGTCTAAACACTAAGATGAAGGATGTGTTGAGGAAGCATGCCTAGCAACACAGTAGTGGTGTCGAGGAATTTGCACGTCTCAACGCTAAGATATTTTAAAACTTATTGAATATGGATAATAGATATAAAACATTTAGTTTAAGGATAGTTACTTAGCTCTGTCTCCGCTGGGCATGTTCTTCGTGCATGATTGGGCTTTGAGTATGTTAGGTTCCCCCATGAGTGAGCAGCATCAGGCGTTAGTGATGACATCAGGATGATGACGGGTTGATAGGCGCAAAAAATTCCCCAGGTCTTTGATGGGATGAAACAAAAAGTGGCCACAACTATGAACCTTGGATGGCTGCGATCACGATCCTTGGGACGAGTGTGGTGGCTACAGTCACGAACATTGGAAGGAAGGAGTGTGGCAACTACGGCACGATCTTTGGCAGGAAGAAGTGGCGGCTGCGGCACGATATTTGGCAGGAAGAAGTGGCGGCTACGACACGATCCTTGGCAGGAAGGAGGCGTTGAAGCGACTTCGTCTCTTGGAGAGGACGTTGAAGCTTATGGGGAAAAACGCTGAAGCTTCGGCTTCAGATCCTGGAGCAGCTAATGGAGAGAACGCTGAAGCGGAGTGTCTACTAGAACGAACGTTGAAGCGGAGCCGCTGCTGGAGAACGTTGAAGCGGAGCGACTTCTGGAGAGAACGTTGAAGCGGCTCCTTGAGAAACGTCGAAGCGGTCCTTAAGAAAACTACAGTGAGGGTGCTATTAACCCTTGACTTCGAAAAACGACTTGATACGATATGTCATATGGGAAGACGACACAAGTAGTATTGGTTGGCAAGTCGTGTTTTTCTCTCATGGGAAAGAATACGCTTCTTCTGTTTGATTTTCCCTTGCAACTCTCAGAGCCTTGACGGTTACATTGTTTAAGTCAGAGGCGGCATCAATCAACGTGCTGTCAAACTCGACATCCTTCAAGTGAACAGTGGTTAGGAGTCCCCAGTTCCATCTATCAATCGTGCTTTCCAGGAGAGGTTGGGGTTTGGGAACGGCTTCTCTGGCTGGAAACAACTGCTTTCCTGATGCAGTGAGGTTGAGGGCTGCGAATATGTCTTGACGCTGCGCCTTGGAGAAATATAGAATCTCACATAAATGTTTCATCATAGACTGCACAATTTTATGGGAGAAGTCCCCAGAAATCATGCAGCTCCTGAAGGGAAGAGGGTCTTTGTGAACTCAGGAGGGTTGCTGATTTTCTTTGCCTCGATTTTGGAGAATTCGTTCCTGATCTTCACGTGTGATGAAATTGGAATGGTGATTCCCTTCTACTGGGCGTTCAAGAGCAACGCGGGCCTCTCCATCTATAAATGCGCGTCCTGCAGAAGTGCCTGCGCAGGATGTTAAAGGTATTCCTTGTCAGCTCCATCTGGGGTTGACGTGACTCTTGTGGTGGCCGCTCCGTTAATGTCTCGAGGAAAATAGGTATCTCTTTCTGAATTGTAGCCATGTCTGTCTGAGCCTTACGAGAACCTTTTGTCTTTCCATCAAATCAACAGTGGGAAGAGGAGGTGTAACGCCTGAAGGGACATTTTCTGCACCGATGGTGTTGACAGGTGGCGTATTAATGCCACTGGAAGGAGCGTTAATACATAGGATGATTTCAGTGCTAGTGTTTCTAGGGTTTGTTGTTGATCTGGACCTGAGTTCTACCTTCTTGGGATCGGGGTTGAAAATGAAATTGGAAATTGGAAATTGATATTGCAACCGAGAGATTAATCTCCCACTGTGGTCGCCAATTGTTTGAGGGTGAAAATGGTTTCTGTTGTTTTTGGTAATTTCGTGTGTGTGGATGAGAAACGAGTCTAAACCCTAAACAATGTACTGCACAGGAGTACTTTTGATTCGAGAGATCAATCTGTACAAATCTGGCCTAAACCAAGAAATGGCCGTTCCAGGCTTGCTTCGGTCACAGAGTGAAGGATAAGGGTTGGTCTTAGGGAGGGAAGCGAAGAAAGTGTAGAGACCAGAATCGTTGATTCTGAAAGTGTGGTTGTTTATGACTTGTATCAGAAAGTAGAACTGGCTAGATGAATGAAAAGTTATCAGGTGATTTATGGATACTGTGTTGCTTTCCTGACCAAAACTTGTTGTGTGGTGGAAAATAGGTGAAACCTATTTATACAAGTCATAATAAAACGTACCCTGGTCTCGTAGGAAGTGGAAACGATTGAGTAGTGGAAGAGTAGAGTCACGTGTAACGTCGGGAATTATGTTTCCATAATGAAGGATCCGTCTACACCAGTACTTCTTGCCATTACTAACCGCCCCGTTTTATGACACTTTCTTGTAACGGGCGTATTGCACGCCGCACGCTGTAAACCGCCAGACCAATACCCTGATGAGTATCCCCCAGTTTGTGACATGTTTGATGTCTCGAGTGTTTTCGTGGAAAACATGTAGCATTTTGCTACGTGTGGCAAGTTAAAATCAAGAGGCCGACCGCATGAAAATAGCATGTGATGCTAGTAGGCTCGTTTTAGATGGTCGCCTATAACTTAGCACACGTCTGTTAGTTAGGTGGCGAACTTTGATGGCTGAGATCTCATCTCATGAGGAAGGGTAGTCGTTGATTATGGCTACCTTGTGTTGGCGCCTGATAATGGCGCAATGGCGTTTTGGTGTACGCCAGTGGCAATGCAGCATGACTGGCATGGCTCGTGCATGCCAGTGGCACGGTGGTGCAAGTGGAGACTGGCGTAGCCATGGCCACTAGATTTAGGCGTTTGGTCACCGAAAACTTGCCACAAGCCTGTCATATCGGTGGCGAACTCGGATGGCTCAGATTGCATCTCATGAGGAAGGTTGGCCGTTGATTATGGCTACCTTCTGTCGGCGCCTGACAACTTTGTCCAAATTATGGTTTGGCATGCCGAAACCCTAATTAGCGCATGAGGCATGCGACATGTCGATGGATGAGATGATTGTCCCAAATTCAATATAAACCATTTAAGTTGGCTAGCCAAGTTAGATGGCTGAGATGATTTACATAAATTTGTGTTAACTCATGAAATTTCGTAATCAGAAAATTCAGATGTGGGACCCTCACTAAAATCGTTGTAGAATTCTCGTACGAACTCAGATTTTGATGGTCCGACCCTCCATTCTGATCGGAAAATAATTTCCTATCTCCCCAATCGAGAATATTTAGGTTTTGAGCTCGTTTAGGAGGTGAAAACAGCCCGACAGTAAAACTCAGGAAGAATTCAGGAGGGATTCTGTCAGTTTTTCAGCCACGACCTAGCTCGCCTTTTGTGCTGTATCTCTTAGCTCGTTACTCCGATTGATTTGAATTTTTAGTATGTTATGCTAAACATACATACGAAACTTTTGCTATGTAGATCATACTAAAATTGTTTACCAAACGTTCCCAGTTGTTTGTACAATCTTTGGGAAGCCAATTTGGCCTGGTGACCACTTGATGCAATTCCACCTATTTTAATATTATGGCAGGTTTAGAGCAACCTGGTTGGTCAGTAAAAGAGATGGGGTCGGACAAGTACGAGTGTTGCCACATTTCTGGTGCGCGTGGTAGGTTTAATGCGACCTGATTGGTCGATAGGGAATTGGGCCGGCAAGTATGGGCCCAGCCACAACTCATGGGAGTGTGGCAGGTTTAAAGCGACATGATTGGTCGACAAAGGAGTAAGGGCCGGCTGGGTAGCATGGGGCGTGGCCAAGTGGCGCCGGCTGGCCTATGGCATGGCCACGCTTTCTCTCATTGTTTCTCCTACTCCGCGACTCCTTTGTTCTTGCTTCCTGATTTTGGGTAGGACTTTGCACCTACTAATCCATGGAAGATCAGTTGCTTAGTCTGGGATTGTTACTACATGCACCAGTCTGGATAAATTTCATGTAAACATATTGAGTTGCTCAATAAATACGAGAGGTTGAACACTCATCACTTTACATGGCTCTGTTTCTTTGCAGAGTGACGACACATTAAATGTGAGGTTTTACAATTTTAACCTTGAACTAAAAACCACCATCAACAACGCGATTTTAATACCTTGTTATCAGTCATTATTGGACATGAACGTCCGAAAGTGGAAAATCTGAAAATTGAGTTTAAACGCTTATCTTCGTACTCAAGTGAAGAAAAGGATCCCGCCAAGCATAAATCATATCGTTTGAGTGTTATAATACACACGGTAAGCCGAGACCTTCAACATCATGTCTCATTGTGTCGAACTTCTAAGGTAAATTGGGATAACCCTAAGATTATGTTAGAAGGTAACCCATCAGAAAATGAAGCTAGACTTCAAACTCTCACTTGTGATTGAGAAAAACTTCACATAAATGATAACGATACTTTTGAGGAGTTTCATGTAAAAGTCTCTAAGATTTTCAAAGTTTCCTTCTTATCAGATCGTTACCATCTAAATACGAGTATAAAAAACATGCAATTATGAAATCAAATGATCTTCCAACACCTTCTCGAAGCTCACTTGTTTGAAAGTTAAAGATATTTGATCATGAAGTCTAGTTAAAAGACAAGAATGTCACATTTGAAGCATCAAACGATACTAACCAATCTTCGGAAAAATTTAGTAAAAAATTGGGCTAAGAATGCTGCAAAGAAGATGAAATACTTCTTGACAATGAGCTTGATTCAAAAATGACACTTTTTAGACAACGTGTTAAGGACCTTTTAAGAAAAAAGACATACAAATAGGTCCTTAACAAATCACCATCTAGACAACCTTTGTGTCCGATGATGGTAAGGAAATTCAGTGCTTCAAATGTTGTGGTTTTGGACACGTGGCTAGAAATTGTACCAATCGAATATCCTGTAAAGGAAACAAAGCATATTACAGTACACTTAATGACATACCTGAGGATAAAACCTATGAAGGATAGTTAGATTCTGATGCATTATTTGTTTAAGATGAAAATGCGGGGTTATAACAACAACACCCAATGTTTCATTCGGTAATTTGTATGGACTAAACTCCAATATAATTCTGATAGCACCAACTTAAAAGCGAGACTCAATCAAGAAAGATATCAAAGAGTTTTATCTCTTTCTCGATAAAATCAGTAAATTAACTAGATAGAAATCCGTGAGATTGATTGATATGAGAATAACTCGAATGGTACCAAAGACCAATATTGATAGGTGTCTAAAACACCTAATTTTTATCTAGTATTTATGCTTTCTTTGCTATTTTTCTTGTAAATTATGTATCTTATTTTGAATTTGAGTTATTAGGTACTTTGGAGTCGTTTGGAGCAAAAGAAGGAGAAAATGTCCATTTGGAGCGTAAATGAAACAAGGTCAATTCACTGGCGAGTTATACCTGGAGCGGACTAAGGTTGCGCAAAGTAGGCGAAGAATGAACGGTCAGTTCCCCGCAACTGACAGCCGAGCAAGGAAGAGTGTAGGCAGTCAGTTCTGCGAAACTGACATGCCATAGATGAACTGGGTGTCCCTTATCCTAATGTAAAGGGTGTCAATATCAATTCCACCTCCTACACAAATTTAGAATTCATAGAAGTTGTAATTCTTCTCATTATTCAGTCTGAAACCGAGAGATACGCTATTGTTGGTGGTGATATAAACTCAGGGAGATTGAGAAGAAGCTGTTACTGCTGAGAGAATCAGATCGAAGATATGATCGATTGAGAGCTATCGTGGTGGTTTTCTGCTAAGTGATTTCATCGGAAGAGAAGAACATGGAGAAACACAGAGTTAGGGTTTAATCACTGGAAGAAAGATGAGTTTGAAACTTTGAAACAGATCTCGAATTTTTGAATGTCTAGGTGTGAAATTTAAGATCTCAGAGAGGGGTTTTCTGTTGATTTACGAATTAGGGTTTGAAATGATTCAAATGGTTGATATTTTTGGTCCTGGTGGTGAGTTCGGTCAGGGGAAGAAAGAGTTGAAGAATAAGGCAGTGGTTGGCTCTGGATTTGGCAAGCAGGAATGGGTTTGTTTGAGGCCTGAGCTGGTGAATCGAAGATGGTTAGATTTGAGATGGGTTTTGATGGTTCATTTCAGTTGGGGTAGAAGATGGTTGTCCTGATAGTTTTGGTGGCCGAGAAGACGAGGTTTGATATGAATCTGAAATTGCAGGTTATGAAGTACTGTTGAGAAGACGCAGAGGAGATGCGAGCATAAGTGATGAACTTGGTTTGTTAAATGAGGGTATCATGAATCGAGTTGTTTTTGGAGTTTCTGTTAGTTGTGTGGTGGTATCTAGTGTTGGTGTTGGTTCTGGTGGAGATGCTTCATAGCAGGTAATAAGGAGCTGAAGGTAACGTTGTGAACAAGAAGTGTTTCTTAGTTGTAATACTGCAGAAGATGGATGAGAGTAATAGATGTATGCTTAGGTTCTGAAGGGAATGGTGTCTTTGCCAAAGGAGTTTTAACTGAGATGAACTGAAGAAGGATGGGTTGTGTTGTGGCCAGTGGTAGTGGTAATGAACTGTTGCTGGTGAAACAGTGATGGAGTTTAGTGGTAAGTTAGAGCAGATTTGAAGTGCAAAGAAGAACAAAATGGGGTATTGAGTTGGATTTCCAGTGTTGTCTGTTGCTATGATCTAAAGGGTTGCAAGAAGGTGCAGGTTATGGAGGAATGGCTCAATGTATGTGCTGTTATGAAGATTAGTGGGCTGAAACTACATGGAGTGACATTGAAGTTGGCTGCAATTGAGTGATAAGCATGTGAGCTGAACTGAAATGGTGTTGCTGGATTTTATCTGGTAATGACTGATTGATGCACTTGAGATGTGATCCAGGGATTGATTAACTTGAGTTAGAAGCAGCTGTTGTAGGTTAAGGATTGGAGTTGTGAATGATGTGAAGCTGCACAGGGTTGTAGTTGGTGGTAGAAGAGGACTGGTGTTTGCTGACTGCAATGGATTGGCAATTGCAGTAGCAGCTGGGAATGGAGCAGCTGAAATGATACAGCGGTGGAGCCAAAGGATATGGCGTTGTCGCAGGCTAGACGCAGGAATGGTTGCTGCTAAAGTTATTAAGCTGGTCAAATGGGTAAAGCTGCAGTTCTGGATAATGGCATTGCAGGTGGAATGGAGATGTATTGATGACGAGCTCGAGAGGCAACATGAATGGCAATGATAAACACGAAAATAGAGTGATTAATGGCAGTATTGCTCGAAATTTGACTAGAAGACTATGATGGTGTTGGCTGGCCTGAGATGGTGCCTGAAGTTGTTGGAGTTGAGTTAGCAGCGCAGGGAAGACTTGAGTTTGCGTAGATGAATGCTAGGTATCTGTAACAGATTGAAAGTGAAGCTAAAGTGGAATGTGTTTGAGGTGCTGGGAAAGATGCAGCTGTTAGGTGGTGATGTTGTGTAGATTAATCAACTGCAATGGATGTACACAGGTGGTATGACTGAGAAGGAGAATGATTGATCATGATGCAGTGGCTATGATGATGGTTTATTTGCGAGAAGCAAGCCATGAGGTTGAGCTGCAGGTTACAAGAAGAAATGCAACTGAACTGGAATTGCAGAATACAGAATCTGAGCCGTGACCATGGATTGAGAGGATTAAAGCACAATCATTGTGCAACACAAGTTCAGCCTATGAAATAGCTTAGGCCTTGGCAGAATGGAACAGTCATCTGGGCTGACTCTGACTCACTTAACCCAGTTGGCCGAGTCGACTCGTTGACCCGACCGATTCATGTCGTTGACCTGTGATCGGGCGGACTTTGCCGGTCACATGAGCACTTTTCCGGCGACTCTCCGGCTAACTACCGACCACTTTTCGGCATAGTTTCTACACGGGTTTTTATGATTTTTGGGCCACGCGGATTTTCATCTAATGGGCTTTAAAATTTTGACCTAATTTTGGAAAGCAAAGGGATATAAAAGGAAGACTTCTACAACTTTTGGGATTTTTACGTTTTTATGATTCTTCTTGGAGCTTTGGAGAAAACTACTTCTAGGGTTTGCTTTGCTTTCATCTTCTTTATTATTTTATTGATCATGATGATGATGAACTCCATTATTATGAGTAACTAAATACACTTGTTGGTTATGGGATAAAAGTTGATTTCTCAATGCATGTTATTTGATTATATGTATTAGTTTTGTCTCAACTTTATTGTTTATGATTCATGGTTTATTGTGTTTTAGGATTTGATTGTTTGATTGGTTGAGTCCGGAATCAATCCAATTTGCTTTCATCTCTAGAGCTATATTAGGGTTTTCAATATGTAAAAGTTGTTTGTCCCTGATTTAAAGTAGTATAATTGTGGTTAGTGCTTGTAGTGATATATCCTATTAGTCACATATGAATCATAACCATGGTTAAAACAAATTAGTGCTCTTACACGTTTGTTTGCTTTGATTAGTCTTATTCCATAAATCTTAAAGCTTTTAGTGAGTTAAACTTAATTGTACTTTTACACTTTGGGTTGCTTTCTAGGAAGAATTCACATATGCATCTTTTAATGTGGTTGTGATGAAATTAGGGAATTAGCGGAATACTCTTGCGATCAAGGTATTCTAGGACTTTTAATAAATAAGAGATTAAATTATCAATTCTATTCAATGATGAAAAATACATGCTTGTGAATAATACTATCCCATGACCAATGTCTTCTCTTTATTGATTATTCCAATTATTTACTTTGCTTTACTTTATTTTTACTAAAAAAAAAAAAATCACTCTTGGTTATCTTAGAAACCAAAAATTGCATAACAACAAAGGCCTCCCTGTGGATACGAACTCTTTCCTACCACTTTCTACATTATTGTAGTTGAGTAAGGAAGTGAAATTATATTTGTCGATTGACAACCGATCAAATTTTGGCGCCATTGTCGGGGAGGCATCGGCTTGTTATTAAGTTTTTAGTTTCTTTTCAGTATTTTTTCTTCCATATTTGCTTTTTGTTTCTTGTCTTATTTCTTACTTGTTTGTGATGATTGTTTTCAGGTACCTAATCCCTGGCTTCTAAAGATTGGAACTATCCAAGGTGCGGAATAGCCACTCGAAGAGGCACAATACTCCAACCAAGTCAAGGTACAACGGAAGAACAAGAGCTAGCAATGGAAGACGAGTTAAAACAAGAGGTACCGGTTGAACAAGAACCACCTTTTGAAGAAGAAGAAGAAGAAGCAATAGGTGATGCAAATCGTACACTCAAGGACTTGTCTTCTCACAAGTTGGATACACAACAAGGGTGTATTCAATCAAATTCTACTTTTGAGATCAAGCCGAGGTTGCTTAGAGAATTACCAAAGTTCCATGGCATGGTGAATGAAGACCCAAACAAGCATCTTATGGACTTCCACACCATCGTCACGGCCATGCTTCCAGCGGATGGTGCAATGTTGAAAGTTTTTCGATTCTCTTTGATGGATAATGCTAAGGATTGGTTGTGTTATTTACCTCCCGGAAGTATCACAACATGGAATCGGTTGAAGAAACTCTTTATAGAGAGGTACTTTCCAGCATGCAAGGCTACTCAAATTCGCAAGGAGATTTGCGGGATGAAGCAAAATGTGGGAGAATCCTTATATGAATGTTGGGAACGATACAAGAGATTGGTGGCAAGATATCCTCACCATCAATTCAGCGATGCAATGATCATCCAATACTTCTATGAAGGACTCAATTCAAGTGATAGGGATCTTCTTGACGCTGCGGGTGGTGGTGCACTAGTGAACAAAATGGTGGCACAAGCTAGAGAGTTGATTGAGAACAACTCACAACAATTCTTGAGTCGTGGTTCGGACGTGCTCTTAAGGAGAGTAAATGAAGTGAGCGAGGTAGAGGAACTTCGTCAACAAATGGGTAACGTGACAACAATGTTGCAACAAGTTGCAGCCGCGGTGATACAAAGTTCTTCTCAAGGGTATGAAGACTCCGATGAACAAGCTAATGTGATCTTCCCAAATCAGCAAAGACGGTATGATCCCTACTCCAACACTTACAATTTGGGATGGAGAGACCACCCCAATTTTAGCTACGCCAACAAGCAAGGAGCGGTTCAACAACCTACTTTCAACCGTCCAAGTGGATTTCAACCACAACAAGAATAATTTCAGCAACCACAACAATCAATGCAAGGTCAAGGTTCGGATATTGATGCAAAACTTCAAAAGATGATGCAAGGCATTGGTACCATGTTTCAAGAGAGCCAACAAGAGACTAAGAGCGCTATTAAGGATTTGAAGACACAAATGGGATCCATGGCGATTGAGATAAACAAATTGAAAGCACAAAATAGTGGGAAACTCCCTTCTCAACCTATTAACCCAACAGAGGGTGTCAATACAATTACGTTGAGAAGCGGTACACAACTTATGCAACCCGAAGTTACTGATTCGGGCAAGGTGGAAACACCCAAGGAGTCGGTGTTGGAGGAAAAAAGGGATGAAATTCCCCAAACAACCGAGGTACCGATTCCTAACTTTAAAACTCCTATTCCTACTTATGTTCATCCTTTACCTTTCCCTCGCAGATTTGCAAAGTCCAAAATGGAGGAACTCGAAAAGGAGATTTTGGACGTGTTAAGGAAGATTCATGTGAGCATACCCCTCATAGATGCTATAAAGAAAATGCCAAAGTATGCAAAGGTGTTAAAGGACTTGTGTACCAATAAGAAAAAGCTCCAAGGTAATGAAGTGCTAAGTATGGGAGAGAATGCTTCGGCAATCTTACAACATAAACTCCCACTGAAATGCAAGGATCCGGGTAGCTTTGACATTCCCGTCACTATTGGTAACACTACATTTAACAAAGCAATGTTAGATTTAGGTGCATCCGTTAATTTTATGCCTGCGTCCATATATAATTCACTTGATCTTGGTCCTCTTAAAAAATCTGGTATTGTTTTGCAATTAGCCGATCACTCTAATGTTTACCCAATGGGTATTGTTGAGGATGTTCTTATGCAGGTTAATCAACTTGTATTTCCAGCTGACTTTTGTGTGTAAGAGATGAATGAAGGTTCACCGGACTCATATCTTCCATTGCTACTTGGGCATCCCTTCATGAAAACGGCGAAAACCATTATTGATGTGGATAAGGGAACGCTAACTATGGAGTTTGATGGAGAAATAATACGTTTCAACATTTTTGAGACGATGAGAGATCCTAATGACGTCTACTCTTGTTTCTCTATTGATGTTATGGATATATTAGCACAACAAGTGTTTGAATTGAATGGTGGCGATGCTTTGGAAACCGTTTTAACTACATCCATGGATAATGGTGTAGAGTATGGTAATGAAGTCAAGGAAGCCCTTGGTGATCTTAGTTCACTACAAGGATGCCCGAAAACTCATAATATCTCTTTTATTTCTTTACCATGCAGTGATGAAAAACTTTTACCATCTATTGTTAAATCTCCAAAATTAGAATTGAAACCTCTTCCAAGTCACTTAAAGTACTTGTACTTGGGTGACAAGAAAGAGTTATTTGTGATTGTTTCTAACGAGCTTAGTGAATTACATGAGCAACAACTTCTAAGGGTGCTAAGGAAGTACAAGACGGCCATTGGATGGACAATCGATGATATCAAGGGTATAAGCCCTGCCGTTTGTATGCATAAGATTCGTTTGGAGGATGATGCAAAGCCTATAAGGGAAACACAACGTCGTTTGAACCCTCCCATGATGTAAGTTGTGAAAAAGGAGATACTCAAGCTTTTGGAAGTGGGTGTTATATACCCCATATACGACAACAAATGGGTAAGCCCGGTACAAGTAGTACCAAAGAAATCAGGTGTGACGGTGGTGGAGAATGATAAGAATGAACTTGTCCCAACTCGTGTGCAAACCGGTTGGAGGGTTTGTATTGATTATAGGAAATTGAATGCCACTACTAGAAAATATCACTTTCCTTTACCTTTTATTGATCAAATGCTTGAACGTTTAGCTGGACACTCTTACTATTGCTTCCTTGATGGCTATTCAGGTTATAATCAGATTGTGATAGCACCGGAGGACCAAGAGAAAACCACTTTCACTTGTCATTTCGGTACTTTTGCTTATAGAAGGATGCCTTTTGGCTTGTGCAATGCTCCAACTACTTTCCAAAGGTGTATGGTGAGTATCTTTTCAGAATATGTTGAAAACATAATCGAAGTGTTCATGGACGATTTTAGTGTCTTTGGTGATTCATTTGACCTTTGCTTGGACAACTTGTCTTTAATACTTGAACGATGTGTTTAAACAAACCTTGTGCTAAATTGGGAGAAGTGCCATTTTATGGTAACTCATGGCATAGTTTTAGGCCATATAATATCTTCTAAAGGCTTGGAAGTTGATAAATCTAAGATTGACCTTATTCGTGCTCTAACCCCTCCCACTACGGTGAGGGAGATACGTTCTATTCTTAGACACGCAGGTTTTTATCGTAGGTTCATCAAGGATTTTTCCAAGATAGCATCATCACTTTGTAACTTATTGCAAAAGGATGTGGTTTTTAACTTTGATGAAAAGTGTATGGAGGCATTAAATCGCTTGAAAGAGCTTTTGATTTCATCCCCAATCATTAAACACCACCGGATTGGGGCAAGCCTTTTGAGCTCATGTGTGATGCAAGTGACTATGCGATTGGTGCGGTGCTTGGGCAGCGTGTGGGGAAGTTTCCTCATGCCATTTATTATGCTTCTAGAACGTTAAATGAGGCCCAACAAAACTACACAACCACTGAAAAAGAGTTATTAGCCATTGTTTTTGCTTTAGAAAAGTTTCGCTCTTATCTAATTGGTACAAAAGTTGTTGTCTTTTCTGATCATGCAACACTTAGATACTTGCTTACAAAGAAAGAGGCGAAACCGAGGCTCATACCATGGATTTTTCTCTTGCAAGAGTTTGATATTGAAATAAAAGACAAGAAAGGAATTGAGAACACCGTTGCGGATCATTTGAGCCGACTTGCTGTGGACAAGGAAGTTATCCCATTGCGTGAAAGCTTCCCGGATGAGCAACTATTCTCAATTGCCCTAGGAGAACCATGGTATGCGGATATTGTTAATTACTTAGTTTCTAAAAAAATCCCAAAGGACTTGTCTCATACTGAGAGGGACAAACTTAAAAGTTTAGGTAACCAATACATATGGGATGATCCTTATTTGTGGAAACAAGGTAGTGACCAAGTATTACATAGGTGCATTCCCGAATCTGAATTTAACTCTATATTGTCCTTTTGTCACTCTTATGCTTGCGGAGGACATTTTTGGAGTAAGAGAACCGCTCACAAGGTGCTTGAAAGCGGTTTCTATTGGCCAACCTTGTTTAAGGATGCACATAAATTTTGCACAACTTGTGATAGGTGCCAAAGAACAGGCAATCTAGGTGCTCGAAATCAAATGCCACAAACTTTTATTCAATTTATTAAAGTTTTTGATGTATGGGGTATTGATTTTATGGGTCCTTTTGGCAACTCTCATGGGAATTTTACATCTTACTTGCTATTGATTATGTGTCGAAATGGGTGGAAGCTAAGGCTACCCAGCTAATGATTCTAAAGTGGTTTCAGATTTTGTGCAAGCAAATATTTTTGCAAGGTTTGGAATTCCAAGGGCTATAATTAGCGATGGAGGTTCTCACTTCAAAAACAGGTTATTGCAAAGCTTGTTAAGGAAGTACAATGTGTCGCATAAGATTGCAACACCTTATCATCCACAAACGAATGGACAAGCCGAAGTTTCCAACCGAGAAGTGAAGTCCATACTTGAAAAGACGGTGAATCCAACAAGGAAGGATTGGAGCATGCGACTTAATGATGCTTTGTGGGCTTATAGAACCGCATACAATACACCTATTGGGATGTCTCCTTTTAGGCTTGTGTATGGTAAACCTTGTCACTTACCCGTGGAGAGCATAAAGCGTTTTGGGCTATCAAGCAATGCAATATGGAGATGGATGGGGCTGGAAAGCAAAGGAAGTTACAACTCCAAGAGCTAGAGGAGCTTCGCAATGATGCATTTGAAAGATCACGCATTTACAAGGATAAAACTAAGGCATTTCATGATAATATGATTTCTAGAAAACAATTTTGTGTTGGGCAGAAAGTGATTTTGTTTAATTCTCGCTTGCAATTATTTCCGGGTAAATTAAGGCTCACGATGGATTGGACCTTTTGTTGTTACTAATGTGTTTTCTCATGGTGCAGTCGAGATTCATAGTATTGCTACAGGCAATGAGTTTAAAGTTAATGGGCACCGGTTGAAACCATACTATGAGAACTTCTCTTCCGAAGTGGTGGAAGGAGTTAATTTTGTGGATGCACTCCCTATGGAGGAGTCATAGAAAGCAAGGAGATAGTCGGGCTGACGACTTTAAACCAAGCACTAAGTGGGAGGAAACCCACCGGTTTTGTATCTTTACCTTTATCTTTTTATTTTTAAGAATTCTTGTCTTGTGTTTTAGCTTTTTATTGTCTTGAATTTCCCACCTTGACTTACTTTGGATAATTCAATTTACATTGAGGACAATGTAAAGTTTAAATGTGGGGGAGTGGTTAAGCTTTTGCTTTGTACCTTTTCATGCATTTTTTTCAACTTTTTTGTAAATTAGTGAATAAGAAACTCCAACTTGTAGTTAGTTTAGAGTCACATAGTATACATGTCGCTAAGATTACATGGAGAATCTCATAATAGTGACTGAACTTAGAGATGACAGAGAACATGATCGGGTTTCTTACTTGTATAAGAGTTAAAGTTGGATTTAACCATCCCAGTGGCAAATGAGGTGCATATTGAATTCGGTATTAGATTTGTGATCCCCTATAGTGGAGACTACCCATATTACATTATGAGAGGCACCGACCTTCAATTTTTGTACCTGTTTAAATATGTGCCTTTAGAGTGTGTCACCGTACGTAAACTTCGGGTATAATGGTGAGATACCCAACCTCCCACCATAGAAGCACTATTTTGATCTCTTGAGTGCTATTTTTATCAATCATGAATGGTGACATCGAATTGCTAACTTACATACCACTTGTAATCTTGTTCGCAGTTAGCACCTTCCACTTTATCTCTCTCTACACCAACGGTTCCATAGAAACACCATCACCATGAACAACAAGAGCATCACAAATTTGAAAGAAAGTTGAAGACGTTCAAGGTTTATGAGCAACAGTACAGAAATGAGCAGATTTCAGATTCAACTAAAGCAACAAGACAAGGAGCAAAATTTTTACAAGTCGAAGACTATTGTACAAGAGTGAAGATTATCAAGATGAGAATTCAAGAAGTATGATATCAAGACATACAAGTTGTGAAGAATTGGGTGGTAAATTACTCATACCATGGCCTTTGCATTTTCATTTGTTAGTTTTTATTTTATTTTCTAAAAAAAAAAAAAAAACATCCATTGTATTATATTTTGGTTTGTTTAGTTCATTTTTGGTTTTTT
Organism: Papaver somniferum; assembly: GCF_003573695.1. Lineage (NCBI taxonomy): Eukaryota > Viridiplantae > Streptophyta > Magnoliopsida > Ranunculales > Papaveraceae > Papaver > Papaver somniferum. Next base: position 52,706,292 of record NC_039368.1, on the reverse strand, counting down.
ATTCATTCAATAAAGCCAATGGAAGAAGAAATATTCATAATGAAGTTTCAAGCAACAAGGAATTAGAGGAAAGAATCACATTGTCAAGATTCTACGAAGTTTAAGAGTTATCATCAAGTGTTGAAGACCGAAGACGAAGATGAAGAAAAGGATTTAAGACCGAAGACGTTTCTATGGATGCTGTGAGAGTGGTGCTAACTGCACGCCGAACAGATAACGAGGTAAGTAAGCATATTCCCACCTTCGTTAAGTGGTTGATTTCCTTTCTAAGAGATCGTCAGAAAAAAAAATGGTTTTCAAAATGATAAAAGATGTGGGTTTTCAAAATACTTCGGAGGGTTTTTACCTTCCTACCAATCAAGGTGTCGCAGGATTTTCTCTTCATTCCTACCTGGACACATGTGTGACCCATAAAGAGCTATTTATTATTGAGAGCAATATCATAAAACCCTTTCTTGTGAGGCAGAGTCGAGACTTTTGACCACTCCGAACCCGATTTTCTTTCGAGAAGGTATGGTTATTTCTCTCTCAACTTTTAAGGATGAGATTGTGTTCATTTATGTGTCTAACTTCTTATTGCTAGTGTGCAGAATCTCCATGTCTTCTTAGCGCGTTGGATGCTATCATTTCGAAGAACTAGTAAGTTGGAAAAGTAGGTTTTGTAGGCATACCTCTTGTAAACCTTCACGAGACTATAACTCGTCCACTAGGGACACCAGGGGTTCAAAAGGCTTGTTATTTATGCTAAAAGTGATCTTAGCCTCGACGACACGGAGTATTATGTATTTTAGAATTCTTTTATTTGGTTTGCTCGAGGACTAGAAAAGTCTAAGTATGGGGGAATTCAATAGGTGTCTAAAACACCTAATTTTATATCTAGTATTTATGCTTTCTTTGCTATTTTTCTTGTAAATTATGTATCTTATTTTGAATTTGAGTTATTAGGTACTTTGGAGTCGTTTGGAGCAAACGAAGGAGAAAACGTCCATTTGGAGCGTAAATGAAACAAGGTCAATTCACTGGCGAGTTATACCTGGAGCGGACTAAGGTTGCGCAAAGTAGGCGAAGAATGAACGGTCAGTTCCCCGCAACTGACAGCCGAGCAAGGAAGAGTGTAGGCAGTCAGTTCTGCGAAACTGACATGCCATAGATGAACTGGGTGTCCCTTATCCTAATGTAAAGGGTGTCAATATCAATTCCACCTCCTACACAAATTTAGAATTCATAGAAGTTGTAATTCTTCTCATTATTCAGTCTGAAACCGAGAGATACGCTATTGTTGGTGGTGATATAAACTCAGGGAGATTGAGAAGAAGCTGTTACTGCTGAGAGAATCAGATCGAAGATATGATCGATTGAGAGCTATCGTGGTGGTTTTCTGCTAAGTGATTTCATCGGAAGAGAAGAACATGGAGAAACACAGAGTTAGGGTTTAATCACTGGAAGAAAGATGAGTTTGAAACTTTGAAACAGATCTCGAATTTTTGAATGTCTAGGTGTGAAATTTAAGATCTCAGAGAGGGGTTTTCTGTTGATTTACGAATTAGGGTTTGAAATGATTCAAATGGTTGATATTTTTGGTCCTGGTGGTGAGTTCGGTCAGGGGAAGAAAGAGTTGAAGAATAAGGCAGTGGTTGGCTCTGGATTTGGCAAGCAGGAATGGGTTTGTTTGAGGCCTGAGCTGGTGAATCGAAGATGGTTAGATTTGAGATGGGTTTTGATGGTTCATTTCAGTTGGGGTAGAAGATGGTTGTCCTGATAGTTTTGGTGGCCGAGAAGACGAGGTTTGATATGAATCTGAAATTGCAGGTTATGAAGTACTGTTGAGAAGACGCAGAGGAGATGCGAGCATAAGTGATGAACTTGGTTTGTTAAATGAGGGTATCATGAATCGAGTTGTTTTTGGAGTTTCTGTTAGTTGTGTGGTGGTATCTAGTGTTGGTGTTGGTTCTGGTGGAGATGCTTCATAGCAGGTAATAAGGAGCTGAAGGTAACGTTGTGAACAAGAAGTGTTTCTTAGTTGTAATACTGCAGAAGATGGATGAGAGTAATAGATGTATGCTTAGGTTCTGAAGGGAATGGTGTCTTTGCCAAAGGAGTTTTAACTGAGATGAACTGAAGAAGGATGGGTTGTGTTGTGGCCAGTGGTAGTGGTAATGAACTGTTGCTGGTGAAACAGTGATGGAGTTTAGTGGTAAGTTAGAGCAGATTTGAAGTGCAAAGAAGAACAAAATGGGGTATTGAGTTGGATTTCCAGTGTTGTCTGTTGCTATGATCTAAAGGGTTGCAAGAAGGTGCAGGTTATGGAGGAATGGCTCAATGTATGTGCTGTTATGAAGATTAGTGGGCTGAAACTACATGGAGTGACATTGAAGTTGGCTGCAATTGAGTGATAAGCATGTGAGCTGAACTGAAATGGTGTTGCTGGATTTTATCTGGTAATGACTGATTGATGCACTTGAGATGTGATGCAGGGATTGATTAACTTGAGTTAGAAGCAGCTGTTGTAGGTTAAGGATTGGAGTTGTGAATGATGTGAAGCTGCACAGGGTTGTAGTTGGTGGTAGAAGAGGACTGGTGTTTGCTGACTGCAATGGATTGGCAATTGCAGTAGCAGCTGGGAATGGAGCAGCTGAAATGATACAGCGGTGGAGCCAAAGGATATGGCGTTGTCGCAGGCTAGACGCAGGAATGGTTGCTGCTAAAGTTATTAAGCTGGTCAAATGGGTAAAGCTGCAGTTCTGGATAATGGCATTGCAGGTGGAATGGAGATGTATTGATGACGAGCTCGAGAGGCAACATGAATGGCAATGATAAACACGAAAATAGAGTGATTAATGGCAGTATTGCTCGAAATTTGACTAGAAGACTATGATGGTGTTGGCTGGCCTGAGATGGTGCCTGAAGTTGTTGGAGTTGAGTTAGCAGCGCAGGGAAGACTTGAGTTTGCGTAGATGAATGCTAGGTATCTGTAACAGATTGAAAGTGAAGCTAAAGTGGAATGTGTTTGAGGTGCTGGGAAAGATGCAGCTGTTAGGTGGTGATGTTGTGTAGATTAATCAACTGCAATGGATGTACACAGGTGGTATGACTGAGAAGGAGAATGATTGATCATGATGCAGTGGCTATGATGATGGTTTATTTGCGAGAAGCAAGCCATGAGGTTGAGCTGCAGGTTACAAGAAGAAATGCAACTGAACTGGAATTGCAGAATACAGAATCTGAGCCGTGACCATGGATTGAGAGGATTAAAGCACAATCATTGTGCAACACAAGTTCAGCCTATGAAATAGCTTAGGCCTTGGCAGAATGGAACAGTCATCTGGGCTGACTCTGACTCGCTTAACCCAGTTGGCCGAGTCGACTCGTTGACCCGACCGATTCATGTCGTTGACCTGTGATCGGGCGGACTTTGCCGGTCACATGAGCACTTTTCCGGCGACTCTCCGGCTAACTACCGACCACTTTTCGGCATAGTTTCTACACGGGTTTTTATGATTTTTGGGCCACGCGGATTTTCATCTAATGGGCTTTAAAATTTTGACCTAATTTTGGAAAGCAAAGGGATATAAAAGGAAGACTTCTACAACTTTTGGGATTTTTACGTTTTTATGATTCTTCTTGGAGCTTTGGAGAAAACTACTTCTAGGGTTTGCTTTGCTTTCATCTTCTTTATTATTTTATTGATCATGATGATGATGAACTCCATTATTATGAGTAACTAAATACACTTGTTGGTTATGGGATAAAAGTTGATTTCTCAATGCATGTTATTTGATTATATGTATTAGTTTTGTCTCAACTTTATTGTTTATGATTCATGGTTTATTGTGTTTTAGGATTTGATTGTTTGATTGGTTGAGTCCGGAATCAATCCGATTTGCTTTCATCTCTAGAGCTATATTAGGGTTTTCAATACGTAAAAGTTGTTTGTCCCTGATTTAAAGTAGCATAATTGTGGTTAGTGCTTGTAGTGATATATCCTATTAGTCACATATGAATCATAACCTTGGTTAAAACAAATTAGTGCTCTTACACGTTTGTTTGCTTTGATTAGTCTTATGCCATAAATCTTAAAGATTTTAGGGAGTTCAACTTAATTGTGCTTTTACACTTTGGGTTGCTTTCTAAGAAGAATTCACATATGCATCTTTTAATGTTGTTGTGATGAAATTAGGGAATTAGCGGAATACTCTTGCGATCAAGGTATTCTAGGACTTTTAATAAATAAGAGATTAAATTATCAATTCTATTCAATGATGAAAAATACATGCTTGTGAATAATACTATCCCATGACCAATGTCTTCTCTTTATTGATTATTCCAATTATTTACTTTGCTTTACTTTATTTTTACTAAAAAAAAAATAAAAAAATCACTCTTGGTTATCTTAGAAACCAAAAATTGCATAACAGCAAAGGCCTCCCCGTGGATACGAACTCTTTCCTACCACTTTCTACATTATTGTAGTTGAGTAAGGAAGTGAAATTATATTTGTCGATTGACAACCGATCAAATATCCGAGTGTCAATCAAGTTCTATCCAACAAACAAGGTCGGATTTATCAACTGATTGAACTACGCACAACCTGTGTATTTGAGCCCTAACCAAGTCTCACACCGATTAAGGTACAGTCGCGTTCCTTATGCCTCTTGAATTCCAGCAGGACTCTGCGCACTTAATTCCCTTACCTGATCTCACCCATAACTAAGAGTTGGTACGACCGAAAGTGGAAAACTTATAAACAAATTTTTCTCCCACAGATAAGTATATTATGGGTTTTTTTCCCCGTCTTTAGATAAATCAAGGTGAACAGGAAACTCAACTAATAATCCGGTCTTATACTCCCGAACAAAACCCTAGAAATATTAGTCACCTCATAATAACATAACTGATTAACATAAGAAGTTATTGCGGAATTACAAGAGTCTGAGACGAAGAACTGTTGTGATTACTTTTTATATCTTACCTATCGGAGATGTATCTCGAGTAAATCTTAGAGAAGATAAAACTCTATACGATAGAACAAGTAAGATCAGAATACACAATTACAGAGAAAATAGTTGGATCTGGCTTCACGAATCCCAAATGAAGTCTTCAAGTCGTTAACCTAATAATGGTTTTGGAAAACCTAAGTTAAAGGAGGATCGACTCTAGTGTGCAACTAAGACACACGAGAGTGTCGGGATTAGGTTTCTCAGATGCTAGAGTTATTCCTTATATATTCTTCCTTATATTAATGAACTCCTGATTTAAGATTCAAGCTAAGTCTACTTAGAAATTAAGCAATCAATCTCCACCGTTAGATGGTATTAGCTTGATATACACAAATAAAATGTAATTATATTTAGATATGGATGAACCATACCCAAACGTGTATATCTTGTTGAATCAATAATAGTTAACCGAAGTTAGCCACGTGAACAATTATAGTTTAGCCACATTCATCTAACACTTCTAGATCAAATATGATGATCGATCAATATGATAGATAATCAAATGAATCTAAATATGTTTCAAGAGAGTCATTCAAACGTTCACTATCTCATAGAAATATATATGAACCATTTGAAACAAAATCAGTTTGGTTTGTAATTGTACAAAGTACTTATACAAGAACCAATTCATGAACATAATGCCACGATTTGTAAAACTAGTTCATATACTTTATTCCATTAAATTTCCAGGGAGTTTAGTTCACAAAAGAACCTGAGTTCATGAGTATGTATTTCATACTTACTGATTTTAGTTACTAACCACTGTGTTCGCAAACAGAGTACGTGAACCACAGTTCAGGAATTTGGCCTTGTCATTCCGTTCGCAAACAACAGTTTCAGACTCATCCTTGTCTAGCCGTTCGCAAACAAAGTACGCGAACAACAGTTCCATACCTTTTCATAGGTAAAACCGCTCGCAAACAAGATTTCCGGACCTGAACTAAAACTTCACAGTGCAGATACAAAGTATACATACTGTATTATATCCAGGCATTGGTAGTCGTTCTAAACTCTCATTTAATCATTGAAACATCCTAAGAAGACAACAATGGTAACCTTACACATACCACTGGCTTCAAGTAGTTTTCAAGTGATTAATCGATCAATACGAAACTTTCCAAGTTAACATCAAATGATTGTCTCACAAAAATCATGTAAGATGTTCAAGGTAATTTTCACATGGTCATCTTGACTTAATATTTAGTTTTCAACAAATGAATTGTCTACAACTAAAACTGTCAAGTAGATGATGAACTTTAGCGAAAGCTAAAAGCTTCCAACACGTATTTCGAGAAATATATAAACTCGGCTCGAAATTTCAATTGTGTATAATGTAAAAGTCTATATAGATATACGACTTAGTCTCCTTTAGAAGATAAAATATAATAGACTTCTGAGTGATAAATAAGTTTTATTCTCCAAGCTCTTCAGTAGATCTTCTTCTTCAACTGGTGAACGCTGTGAAGTCTAAGGCTCAACTAGACACTTCTATCTTAATCCGAGACATATCTATAAGTAGATTAGAAATAAAGTATATAGTTTTGATCAACTAAACTTGAAAAACAAGCTTGAGATAGCAACGGTTGCGAGTTCGACCGAGCAGTGCTATAACAATCTCCCCTTTGTCAATTTTAGTGACAAAACTATCAATACATATGGATTACAAAATAAATAAACTTTGTAGCTTCTGATTCATCATGCTTGATTTCCTTGGCTCTTAAACTTCCTTGAATTCTTCGATCAACCAACCAAAATCGAGGGTTTTGTCCACCCACATATTTACTCTGTTTTCTTACAAAATACCACTGAATACGCGGCACATGTGCGACTCATTAGCGAAATATCAGTAATATTCCTTGCAAAAAGTAGCACTGGATACGAGATTCCTGTGAGATTGATTAACGACACTCAAAATAATGTGCGACCCTGAGTCGAACGGCTCTTAACTTAATAGCACAATTTTTTCGTTTCTTGTTTGATAGATGTGCGACACATGAACTATGTGGGGACTAAAGCCATTTAAGCCGAGTAAACTCCAGCAGGCTCTTAACTTAATAGTACCATATTCGCACTACCATAGAGATATGTGTATGACATATATACGACTATTTTTAATGGCCATATTAAGGAAAATTAATAACTAGTGGATATTGTTCTAGTTCGCATTAAGGATTCTACTGTTTGAAGAAGAAGAAGTAAAACTAATTGAAACAGAAGTCTCAAGAATAGAGATTTGAAATAAGTTACACAAGATACTGTTTTTTAGATTGACATGAATTATCATAACTAATCAATTTTAAACTTTCTTATACTATACAGTTAATCGGCTGCAACACAAACTTACTTCTGTTGATCCACCATGAATGGGAATCTTAAGTAGCCATTCAACAAAGGAACCCAACGGAAACGATGCAAATTCTAATCAGAACCTTAAAGGACCATCAGGATTTTCTATCACGAGTCTAATTAAAACTCTTTTGCTGGAAACCCTGAATCACAAACTTACCAACCAAATCAATACTCTTTCATTACAACAACCATATATTTTATCGATCAAACAACCAAATCAATCATGCCTGAAAACTAGATCCCATATCAAAATGTGCGACCCCAAGTCCGAGGATATGATTAGGTAATCTATGTTTTGTTGGTGGCGAGTTAGTCAAACATAAAAATTGAATGTTATTATGTTAAGTTGTGGTATTTTGTGTTTCGTTAACTTCTATTGTGGTACCAAACGTCATTGGCCCGATAAGTTACAATTGTTTCATGTTAAGAAAAACTAGGCATTCTGATTTTTATTTTTTCTTAGCAAAAAGAGGTTCAATTGCTTTAATAAAATTGATTCCTGATAAGAAAAACTAAGTTAATTATGATCTTAGTTTAGGATTATCGATAAGAAAAGTAGTTATGTAACCTAATTTAGACTTATCGAAATAAAGAACAATAACGCCGGGAAATTATTTCTTTTGATAAAAGGCTAAAACAAATTACTTTGATAGTTTCGGTTTTAGTGATGCTTATCAAAAGTGGTATGTTAAACCTTCTTGTCAGACTCTTATAGGTTGTATCGAGTTTTTATGAACTTGAGGGTGTTTTCAAAATACTTGTTGTATTTTTTCATTTATTTGTCATTTTTGTGAGAGCAAATTAGTGTTTGGGTCATAAGTTTTGGTACCATTTAGTATTGGATCCTAAGTTTGTCCGTTGATGGTCTTGGGTCGTTTGACCATGAGTTGACCAGTCAATAGTTAGATTGTTTGACTATTTATTACAAAATAGCCACTCCTTCCCTTTAACCATAACCATGTTTGAAAGTTTTCATTTTATTTACCAAATATTATGGTCCATCCTTTAATTATCTTGTTCAAACTAGATCATTTATATCAAGGAGTATATTGATGCAGTTTTACAAGTGGTAAGTAGAAGGTTCGATTCTCGGACTCTCTTAAAGGTTTGGTTTATGATTATTTAAAGAAAACGCTAAGAAAAACTAATTAAATTTGATTTTTGGTTTATCAAGGAGAGATGAATCTAGGGTTTTGGATTCCACCACTTCTAATATTCGTAAACTCAATAATAATTTCTTTGACAAAATACTCCTACTTTCCTCAAAACAATTTCGAACCCAATCTCGTGCTTTGGAAGATATAACGTTACAACTGTTTTTATGACTTTCATCGCTATTCTAAAGCCTAATTTCCCTTCGCTTATAAAAGATCGGTAGGTAAACAACCCAAAACAATTATTATGAAGCATGTAAAGAAGAGAAAAATTTTAATAATTTCAAAACACGAAAATGGAGTAGATATGTCAAAGAAAATAATTACTAAGAATTACTCATAAAAAATAGCTTCTTACAAAACCTTAGAAAAAAATTTAGCTATCCATGAATCCAAATATGGAGAAATATGTATTATTCATTGTATTTAAGAAGAGTAAAATTTCTTATAATAATTCTGCAGTCGCTAAAAGTCTTTAGCTACCAAAACCAGCATAGTTACTAAGACAGTACAATCACTAAAGGTCTATCGCAACAGAAACTATATGAACTGTCGTTGATTTAAGGACTGTCTTTGATACCGACTTGAACATGTTTTGTTCTTCGTGTTCTTCAAGTTGCAACAACAGGAGAATTTCAAACAAATCTCAATTCTCTTGGTTCTAAGCCTCAATTATCTCCCAAACTCTCCGTCCTCCTTCTCTTCATCCCAAGCACCTTATTTATACATAACATGGACCAAAATCTCTCGCAATAACTCCATATCCATTTATTTCTCTGCAGTTCACGAATTTTTTTTTTCCTTTTTTTTTCTTCACGCGTCTTCTTGAAGCAAAACATATCCCAGCACGTTTCTACATGACTCAGAAGCTGATAAACATGCTCAGCCACATGCAAAACTTCCAAGAATAGCTAAAAATCCCGAGAATACTTCTCGTGCGAATATTCTTGCCCTATTTTGTTCAAATCCACTTTCTAGCCAAATCCAATTGATTCTAACACACGTACCATTACTGTTAAGTCGTAATAAGATAATCCCAACCCATTTCATCGATTTAATTTAATCTCCTTTGAAATCTTCCAAATCCAAAACAGCACCTCTCGGGTCTTCAAACTCCCTAATCTGCTTCAAATAACCAATTCATCCCAACTGGATCCAATCCAATGGCTATATCTTCCCTATTTTGGCTTAACAGGTGCATTACAGACAAATCCAGCGATTTAATCCCTCTTAATCTTCTCTAAAACCTAAATCTCGTTCGTGAAGAACAACTTTCCCGCGAAAACTGAGAACTTTGTTGTCTTGAAGACCATTACCAGCCCTGTTAAGTCATTTGTTAAGTCAATTAGAGCAAACCCATCTAATTTCAGCGCTTTAGTCTCATTATAACTCGCCCAAATCACAAACCCTAATCTATTGCTATTGAAAACCAGTTTTCCCGCCAAAAATTGAAATTCAAATAAGGAAGACGAAGGTGCCCCTCAACCAACTGCCGGGGTGGCGATAGTAATCGGGTTGTCCCATATTAATTAGGTTTCCCCTTAGTAATTTTTGAGGTCTCTTTAGAAGATTCCTTGAGTGCTTTTTAACAAGTTTTCCGGGGCGTCTATAACACATTTATATGGGGGCTCTTATCTAATGTTGAGGTGCCTTTAACAATTTTCTGGGTGCCTTTAGTAATTTTCTCCGGAGGTCCAAATAACAACTTTTCGAGCCGATTTCTCCATAAGAACTTATTTCCTTGAAAAGACTTAAAACAAATTTATTGGCGAAGAAAATGAGTCATAACTAATGTAATTATGGGTGGAAAAGCGTCGCACTTACGTGCTTATCATATATATATATATATATATATTCATTTTTAAGGGTAATTGTAGTTCTTTATTCAAGCCTAAATCCAAAATCCTCAAAACCCGTTATTTGACACGGCTGAAACTATATATGTTTCTGAATTCCCTTTTAATAATCAAAGATTTCCATCTTTTATTATCAAAGCTTGATATACAAGATCATTCTAATATTAATTTAGTCAAAGCTTCAAAATTGATCAATTTATGTATACTTCGCAGTCGCAGAGGAGTTTTGGTAATTTAAGTTATGGGAAATCAAATGTACAGAGATGTTTTCGTGATATAAATGTTTTCGTCATTAAATCAAATGTAATATAAGTCATAAATGTATTTGTTCATGAGTATGAAAACATACTTAACCGATTTATGACATAGTGTGTCCAGTTTTTTGCACAATCAAGCCAACGCTCGGTGTTAAGGTATGATTAACCTTGGTGGAACATTCAACGTCCTACCAGAGTATCCTTTGGCCAGAAGGTACCGTGGTGGCGAGGGTCCCTACGTAGGGAATAATTTTCCTGTAACCCTACGTGTTCAGCGCGAAGGCTGATTTACTTCGACAAGGTATCTCTATAGGGGATATCTTATTTTTTCTTATGCCTCATAAAAGGAGCAATCGCCCTGAGGATCCGAGATTGACATATGCGCAGTTATGCCTTGCCTTTCCTCATCGTCAATTCTGATGGTGGGTGTCATTTCTAACCCTTCGTTTTTGTCATCAATTCTGGCGGTGGGTGTCAGTTCTAACCCTTTGTTTTTGCATGTTTGTTTTATTTCACACGCGTTAAAAGCTATATTCGAAATCCAAGCTTTATATTGATTTTCGATCCTTATAATACCTCTTTCCAGGGGTATATCACAGTTACATATATAATTATACCATATAAAGATAACATACCTTAAAGTTGTATTACCTTCAACATGTATTTGTTGTCTTTGATTGATGTTGTAGAGGCGCCATGATTGATGTATGTTTGCCCCCTTTTGCTTTTGAAAGCTGGTTCTTGTAGCTTTAGAAAGGAAAAGTATTTGCATTTATGGAGCCTCCGTCCGTGAGGTTGCCTCCTTGTCTGTATCAGCTACATATTCATCCTAGGTGTCACAGGGTACTTTGCTTGTAGCAAGATGCTCCTTTTAGGCTTCATTATGGTTGTAGTGAATTGCTCTTGCATGCTTCGTTGTGTGACTCCTCGTATATGAGTATGAGGTGTAGCCTCGTTGAGTATGCATACACCTACGCACACGGGCTTTGTTGACTTGTGCATTCGTAGATTTAGATTGAATAATATTCTTTGTAATGGTGAGTCTGCCTTTAACAGGCTTCGCTCACATGTATGCCCGACGGTGGCGAGTATTCCTTTAAGGGGCTTCGCTCCCATGCATACCTTCGGATTCAGATTTAAGTTGCAAACTACAACCATTTCCGATGTCTTTGGATCCAATTATTACGACCTCCACCTTCGTTTGTAGGTATGGTTTGGGGGGGTTGACCTTCGTTGATGATGTTGATGCTAAATACCTTCTTTGCCCCCGGAAATTCGTAAAGTGATAAGCTTAAGAATTTCAGACAAATGAAGCTTGGTCCTTCCATGCGAGTTGTATTTTGAACCTTCGTATTCTTCCGATGACCTTCCGTTTCTATATTATCATTTGGTGGAGCTATCACCCTCCGGAGCGTTGTAGTGCTTGTATCCTTAGGCGAGGGGGATCCGGGAACCTTGAAGTCTTCGTTTTTCACTTCGTTGGTATTCTCCCTTCTTCTTTTCCTTCCATGTTGTTGTTCGGCGACTCTTTATTCGTTCATCCTTACCTCCGCTAGATTACATAGCCTTGCATCCTGTTGTTCTCCCTTCGTTTTTTCCCCTCGTAGTTCGTACTTAAGTATGTACGAACTAAGGACAATCTTCATAATAATCTTTGGATGTTAAGAATGTGTATGAATACACACGAGCCAAAGATAAGCTCCATCTTTGCCCCTGTATACTCGTACTTAGACATGTACGAGCCAAAGGCAGCCTTCGTAATAATATTTGAGAACGTGTATGGACACGTTCAATCCAGAGATAACCTTCGTATTTTCCATTGGATTCGCATACTTAGATACGTACAAGTTGTTAGAGCATTGCTCGGTCGAACTCGCATGCGTTGCTATCTCAAGCATGTTTGTCAATGTTAGTGATTAAAACTATAAGTTTTGATTTCTAGTCTACTATAGGTAAGTCTCGGACTAGGATAGAAAGCGTAGTTGAGCTCAAGGACTTCATGTATATTCATCATACAAGAAGAATAACTACTCAAAGAACTGGTGGAACTTCTCGACAAAAAGGTATGTGAATACTTGAACTTATCTGTCACTCAAAAGTCTATCTACTCTATCTCCTACTTCTTGAGACAAAAAGTCGTACGCTATATATAGACTTAGATTATACACATTTGGTATTTCGAGCCGAGGATATCTCGCCTATTTATATCTCAAAATATGTGTTGGTAAGCGTTTCGGTTCGATCATGTTTATCTTTACCTAATGACGAAAGTCATGATATGTTTTAATCACTTTGAAAATTGCTTGGACGAGAAATGGTGTAACAACTATATAACGTCCTCTAAGAATGTTTCAATGGTTGGAGTGAGAGTTTAGATTACATAACCAATGATGGACATAAGTATTGTTGTGGAAACACATATGTGTGTAAGTCCTATCCCTTGAACCAAAGTTTGCGAACTTTGTTGATCAAGAGAAACCGAAAGAATGGCTTGTTGCCAAGTACGCGAACTGCCGAACTTCTCATCCCTAGAAATTTTACTGGAGTTGACAAACTTGTTGCGTGAGTACCAGTCCGCGAACCGGCGGTAAGTCTTTGCCGAGATTTTCTGCTGGAGTTTGTAAACTCTGCCCGGTTGCTTAAGTCCGCGAACCTAGTGTGCGAACTTAAGAAGGTTATATATCTGAAGATGATTTCTGAACATAAACTTATAAAGACTAAGGAATGCAATTTTCAAACCGTGGCTATAAAGTTCATGAACCGATTCGAGTGAATCAAATCATCTTTGCTTCAATTGTGTCTTGTGTAGTACATAAGATTTCCTTGCAATTGAAAAACTTTCTAACTAGGTCATTTGAGTCATTTGAACTAGTTATGGTGTAGAAGAATATGGTTGGTATGAAGTGCTCATATGGCTAACCTTTTGGTTAACTATTGTTGAACCAACAATGTACACGTTTGGGTACGGTTAACAAACCTAGAAGCGTGCATTTCATTTGTGTATAACAAGCTAAGTTTTCGATCTAACAGTTGAGAAATATTAGCTTGAATCTAAATCAGGTTTTCATCTAATGGTGGATATTGTTTGCTTTGTGACCAAGGCGAAACCCTGATTTGAAAGACTATATAAGGGGATATCTAGCAACTCTGCAAAACTAATCGCCACACTTCACATGTGATACTAGTTTGCGTGATAGAGTTGTTTCTCCTTTAACCTTTGGTTTTCTTCTTCTAAACCCAGGTTAACGACTTAAAGACTTCATTGGGATTGTGAAGCCAGACCGATACTACTTTTATCGTAGTTGTGTGATCTGATATTGTATCTTCTATCGTACGAGTACAATCAGATTGATTGGCTTGATATTAATATCTCTGATAGGAAAGATATAAAAAGTAGTCACAAACATCTTCATCTCATTATTTGTGATTCCGCAACATCTTGTTTCGCTACCGTACAATTAAGATTATTGTGAGGTGATTGATTTATCTAGGCTGTTCTTCGGGAATATAAGACCGGATTATCAATTGGTTCATGTTCACCTTGATTATTATAAAAAAACGGAACAAAACTTTAGGGTTTTTCTGTGGGAGACAGATTGATCCTTTGACAAACTTGTCTGTGTGAGACAAATTTGTTTATTGTCAAAGCCTACGATTTTGGGTTGTAGCAACTCTTAGTTGTGGGTGAGATCAGTTAAGGGAATCAAGTGCGCGGTATCCTCCTGGGATCAAAGGCGTAGGGAGTATAACTGTACCTTGGATCAGTGGGAGACTGATTGGGGTTCAACTACAGTCCAGTCCAAAGTTAGCTTGGAGTAGGCTAGTGTCTGTAGCGGCTTAATATAGTGTGTGTTCAATCTGGACTAGGTCCCAGGGTTTTTCTGCATTTGCGGTTTCCTCGTTAACAAAATTTCTGGTGTCTGAGTTATTTCAGTTTCCGCATTATATTGTTTTATCTTTATAATTGAAATAATACATGTTGTGCGTTAGATCATCAATTAGAGTAATCCAACCTTTGGTTGTTGATTGTCATTGATTGATCCTTGGATATTGGTCTTTGGTACCATCCAAGTTATTCCTTGTATTTGATTAGTACCCGCAGTTTCTGTTTGGGGAAATCAAATCAAGAGAGAGAGATATAAACTCGTTGATGTACTTTAATTGATTGAGTCTTGTTGATTCTCTTAAAAGTATATTTGAGTTTGTCCATACATATTTCTAAGCGAAATATCGGGTAGTGTTGTTAGACCCCCGCTTTTTCAATTGGTATCAGAGCAGGCAAACACGTTCAAGACCTTACAAGTCTGTGTTTGTAGCGATCTGACTCTATGGACAGAGGTGCTATCTCTATTAACGTACCACCAGTCTTCGATGGATCTAATTACTTATGGTGGAAAATTGCTATGCGAGCTTTTCTTCAAGCGCGTGATTTTCAATCATGGGTGTATGTTGTTAATGGCTATGATGCTCCCGTTGTGGCAGTTGGGGATGTAAAAACGTTCCCATGAATATTGGTGAATATAATCCTGCCGAGATACTTGCTGCAAAGAAAAATTTCGACGGTTTGAATGCCATCATACATGCCATTACCCCAAATCTTCAGCACCATGTGTCAAATTGCACGAGGTCTAAAGATGCTTGGGATATCTTAGAAACCGTATTTGAAGGAAAATCCGGTGAAAAGGAAGCTAGACTTCAAAACCTTAATTACGATTGGGAGAATCTTCGTATGATAGATGAAGATACATTTGATGAGTTTAATCACAGAGTGTCTGAAATTGTTAATGCATCTTTTGCATTGGGTAAGACTATTCCTGAAAAGGACATTGTGATGAAAATTCTCAGATCGCTGCCATCTAGATACGAGTCTAAGAAGCATGCCATCATTGAGGGAAATAACCTTGATAATCTTTCTATAAATACATTGGTTGGAAAGCTAAAGATCTTTGATCATGAGCATACATCCAAAATAGGAAAGGATGTTGCCTTTAAAGCACAGAAGAACACTAAGTTACTTGATAAAAGTAAAAGTGTTTATGTCTTTGAGGATGATCAGTCTGAGGGTGATTTTTCAGATGAAGATCTTGACAAATCAGTCTCCTTGATCACATGACAGTTTAGGGATCTTCTATTGAAGAGAAGTAAACGTTTTTCAAGAGACAAACCTAGGTCGTCAGATAAACCCCACAATCGCGTTCCTCCTAAAAACAGGGATGCTGACGAGGCTGATGACGAGGATATGCCACAATGCTTTAAGTGTAAAGGTTTTGGTCATTTTTCAAACGAGTGCCCAAATCGTAGAAAATACACTGGGAACAAAGGTCTTGCTGTAACACTCGATGAGATGTCTGAGATCTATGATTCTGATGAAGATAGGAAATCAAGTGTTGGTATTCTATGTGAAAACATTGATTTTGATAATTGTAGCAATACATATATCAACCTTGATGGTTTCGGTGAAGAAGAGAATCCAATCAAGCTGGAAGAATCAATTGACCCATCATTTGGAAACTCTGGTTTGTAATGTTTCAGGATCTACTATGTATCTGGCTGCTTTCACACCACAGATTCCTGAATACTATACAAGTTTGACGTGCTCGTTTTGTTCTTAGAAGGTTCATGAACTATCAAGATGTTACAAGTACAAACATCAAGTGAGGCACGCCAACAAACTTTAATGAAGATCAAATCGATTGGCAAGGAAGCTTAAACTTGATCAGAAGACTGCTGAGGTATGTAGGATTTTATCTTCGTTTAAGAAGTTGGTTTCCAAAGACAAAATAAGACCATTAGAGAAGAAGGTATGGTCAAATCGCTTTGATAGACAGAAGTATAAGGATTCCTCTCGAGAGGAAAATGGTGGACAAATTGTTGTTCACCACAGCACAAATTAATTGTGTTGTTTGGTAAATCTTGTCTCATGTGCCTGATCAAAAAGAGATAAGATTGTGTACCGCTCAGGCTTTAGGAAAAGTGTTTTTTCTTAGGATTGTTTTTCCTGTCTATCAAATAAAGTAAAGGGTTATTATCGACAATTCTACTCTTTATAGGGTTTAGAATTGGGCGTCCACGAACCTGTTTAAAGGTTGTAAACCCTACATTCCTTTTTCCTCTATGATATCTTTTATATCTTAAGACTGCTTGATGATATTGTGAATTCCACTAACAAAAACCAGTTGTTTATAACTGTTCTCTAAGAATCATGTCTTTTGATGATAAAGATGTCAATATGATTGTTAAGCCATCAATCAAGGAAAAAGAGAAATCTCCAGTAACTCCATCCTTGAAAAGAAAGAGGAGGAATACAAGAAAGCCAAAGGCTGTCCCTTCTAACTCTCAGAAGTTTTCCAATGTTCTTGATGAGTTGAAGGAAGTAAGAAAGGAGATTAATGAAATAAAGGCTTGAGTTTTAAGATCTTTAGAAATTCAAAAGGCCCTAGTTCGACATCATCAGCCAAGACGGTTTGTTGGTATTGACTCCTTACTCCACGAACCTTATATTCCGATGGATGTTGACGACAAGGAGTTCGGGAATGATAAGGAATTTCTCAAAGATATTGTTGCCTAGTATGTCTTCTTTTTGGTTTAGTTGGAAGAATAATTAGTGCTTGAATAGCAATGATTGTGAATACACATAGCTGTTATTTTTCATCTTCTTGTTCTTTTTTAGGTTTATTGGTTTAAATTCTACAAATATTTGGAGGATGATGGTTTGCAGTATTTAATCTTTGTGATTTGTTATATTGCAATTTTTTATGGGATATTGGTGTTTACGTCCGTGAACTATGTTCTCCCATATTTTGTCAAAAGTAAAGTCGTTCATGATCGGTATTCATGTATTGATTTAAGGATGAATAGACTTTTGACAGATACAAAAGTTAAGCCTATATTGTCAATTCTTTGATGGAAGATATGTTAAAATCTTTTGTGTTCAAGGATTATGTCTATTAAAAAAATTTATGCAAATAATGATGGAAGATAGAATGAATCCTTGTGTAGTTCACAGTATTTATCTTCACTGATCCATATTTTATGTAATACTGTGAGGCTCCGTAATGTGTCTTATGTTGAGAACGATACAACCAAGTTGATTAATTTTTGATTAGCCTTGTTGGTTGTTCCGTAAGGTACTTTATGTTGAGCATTCTTGAACTAAATTAATCATCTTGTTTGGTTATTTAGTTATTGCTCCATAAGTCTTTTTATGTCGAGCAAAACAAATGACAATTAAATTGATTACTTTCGTAATTAGTTTGGTTATGTATTCCAATTAGATTAATTATGGGTTCTCTTGTAATTAATCTAGTTGAGTATTTTCATACTCCGTAAGATTCCTCTTATGTTGAGTATATGAACGACTATCCTATTCATTTTCTAATGGTTATGTTAGTCGTATGCTCCGTAAGTTCTCTTATGTCGAGCATAATCAATTAAGTTGATCACTTTTGTGTTTAATTTGATTGCGTATTCCGATTAAATTAATCATGGGTTTACTTGTGATTTATTTGATTGAGGTTTTGGATATAGAAAATCATTCTCATGGTTTTTGGTGTCCAATCAAAATCCTTCTTTTCTTTTGAAATTAAGGTCGCTCTTGTTGTTCTCTTGGGAATGTATCAAATGGGGGAGAGTTCTTTTGAACTTGTGCTTAATGATCATATCTTGAGGGGTGTGCGACTTTGGAATTTTAAAGGGGTTATCTTGTATCTTTAAACCTAACTCTAGGTCAACACAACTGGCATATATAAGGGCACCAGTGGTCGACTTTATTGAATTTATTCTGATTGGTCTGATGGTATGTTTTTTTTTTTTGGTATCTCAGTCACTCTATTTCACCCTAGCAATGGTAACAACTTGAATCGTGTGCCCCACCAAATCATTTAAAAAATAAAAACAGAAGGATTAGGATTCAACGAAATATGGCGAAACTACCATTTTTTTTTTTAAATTCTAACACCTGAGCTCTATGCTTTTATGAATAGACTATTTAGATGTTTCCATCTAATCAGATTGGTTCCTCAACTCCTACAACCAAGATGTTCCCATCCACTTAGATTGGTTAGTGCCAACCTTAATAAGCATAAATTTCGAGGCTCTAGAGTTTATTTATTGCAACTAAAAGCTAACAAAAAGTTTCTTCCCCACCCCCAAACTTAAATCTAACATTGTCCTCAATGTTTATAATGAAAGAGCAATACCAAAAAGTAAAGTAACATGAGGAATCAGTAAAGACAGAAGTCGGAAAGATAGTGCCTGGGTGAAGAAAGAAATCAAAAACTAATATACAACATACAATCCCCTCGATGGTCAATCAAGGGTAATAGGGTCCTCCAGAGGGACCTCCTCAACATCACCTGTAGGAAAGGGCTCTAAAAAGGGTTTCAATCTCTGACCGTTAACCTTCCAAAAACTACTACCATCCGGTGTCTCGATCTCAACAGCTCCATGAGGAAAGACAGTGCGAACAATAAAAGGACCCGTCCGCCGAGAACGTAACTTCCCAGGGAAAAGATGCAAGCGGGTATCATACAGAAGAACTTTTTGACCTGGAGAAAATGACTTTCTTAAAATATTATTATCATGCATAAGTTTCATTTTGTTCTTATACTTCTTAGCACTATCGTATGTATCTCTATGAATCTCTTCCAACTCGTTGAGCTGGAGTTTCCTATGGGCTCCTGCCTTGTCTAGTGAAAAATTTAGCTGCTTAACAGCCCAATATGCTCTATGTTAACTCAACAGGTAAGTGACATGCATTGCCATACACAAGTCGATAAGGTGACATTCCAATAGGGGTATTAAACGCAGTACGGTAAGCCCATAAGGCATCAGTAAGCCTAGACGACCAGTCTTTCTGGTTAGGATTAACTGTTTTCTCTAATATACGCTTTATCTCCCTATTGGTAACTTCTACCTGACCACTAGTCTGTGGATGATATGGGGTAGCTACCTTATGTGTAATACCATATTTCTTCATTAAATGCCTAAAAGGTCCATTACAAAAGTGCGACCCTCCATCACTAATTATTTCAGCCAATTGTCTCGATCGTGGGATATCATTGAGAAATAGGAATCGGTAAGCTCGCGGTGTACCAAAACGTGTAAGTATATTATCTTTCAAGAACTCAATCACAACCCTATAGTCATTAGTCTTACACGCAACCGCCTCAATCCACTTAGATACATAGTCTACAACGACAAGGATGTAAAGGTTACCAAAAGAGTTAGGAAACAGACCCATAAAGTCAATACCCCATACATCAAAGACCTCAACAACTAAAATAGGGTTCAAGGGCATCATGTTCCTATGGGAAATGGTTCCTAAGTTCTGGAAACGCTCACAAGTAACACAATAATTATAAGAGTCTTTAAACAACGAAGGCCAATAGAATCCACACTGCAATATCTTAGCAGCAGTCTTCTTAGCACTAAAGTGACCCCCACAAGAATGATCATGACAAAAGGAAATAATACTGGACTGGTCACTCTCAGGTATACATCTCCTAATAATCTGGTCGGGACAATACTTAAATAAATAAGGATCATCCCAAAAGAAGTGCTTAACCTCGGCTAAAAACCTAGAGCGATCTTGTTTACCCCAATGATAGGGCATTCGACCAGTAACAAGATAATTTACTATATTCGCATACCAAGGTAATTGGGTAACAAAGAACAACTGTTCATCAGGAAATTTATCCCTTATAGGAGGAGGATCATCAGGGGAATCAACAACTATCCTAGACAAGTGGTCTGCTACTACATTTTCGACACCCTTTTTGTCTCTAATGTTTGGAGAAAACTCTTGCAACAAAAGAATCCACCTAATCAATATAGGTTTCGTATCCTTCTTAGACAGAAGATATTTCAAAGCAGCATGATCAGTGTATATTGCGATCTTAGAACCTAAGAGATAGGGTCTAAACTTGTCTAAGGCAAACACAATGGCTAATAGTTCCTTCTCCGTAGTGGTATAGTTCAACTGGGCATCATTCAGAGTTTTGCTAGCATAGTAAATCACATGAAGTAACTTATTTTCTCGCTGACCTAGCACAACACCAATAGCATAATCTGAAGCATCACACATGATCTCAAAGGTAGGTTCCAGTTGGGTTCCTGGACTATCGGGGGGGGGGGGGGGGGGGGGGGGTAGTGAGTAAAGTCTTAAGCTTCTCAAAAGCCTCTAAACAAGCATCATCAAAGACAAACTTAATGTCTTTTGCAAGAAAATTGCAAAGAGGTCTAGAAATCAAGCTAAAATCCCTAATGAATCGACGATAAAAACCTGCATGCCCTAAGAATGACCTAATATCTCTTACGGTTTTTGGGACCTGTAAAGTTTTAATAAGGGCAACTTTGGCTCTATATGCCTCTATACCCTTCGAAGATACGATATTCCCTAGAACAATTCCTGAACGAACCATGAACTGACATTTCTCCCAATTTTGGTCTTCCGTGGCAATAAAAACCTGATTATAACCGCAACATCCATCTAAAAAGCAATAATGGCTACGTCCAACTAATCTCTCTAGCATTTGGTCGATAAAGGGAAGGGGAAAGTGGTCCTTCCTAGTGACCTTGTTCAATTTTCTATAGTCAATACAGACACGCCAACCCGTGGTCACCCGGGTTGGGATTAACTCATTATTCTCATTCTGGACTACAGTAATACCGGATTTCTTTAGAACAACCTGAACGGGGCTACCCACTTAATGTCTGAATGGGGTAGATAATGCCTTCATCTAATAGCTTAAGAACCTCGGTTCGAACTACTTCTTTCATATTAAGGTTCAGTCGACGTTGCATCTCCCTAGAAGGTTTGGTGTCACTCACTAAATATATATGATGCATACAATCATTAGGACTTATACCCTTAATGTCTGCTATGGTCCACTCTAAAGATTCCTTGTTGTTTTGAAGGACGGTTACTAGCCTACTTTCCTGATCACTATCCAAGTCGGATGCTATAATCACCGGTAAAGATTCAGATGGGCCTAAAAACACATACTTCAGGGTATCTGGTAATGGTTTAAGGTCCAACTTAGGAGGCTCTTCTAAAGAAGGAACTAGAGTAGACTTAGAAACTGGTAGTGGTTCGAACTTAGGTTTCCATCCATTACTAGTGTCTAACAAAGGGGTTGAATCTAAAATAGCATTTACCTTATTAATCACATTATCATCATCAAAATCAATCCCAAAGTGAGCTAGGCATTTTTCTAATGGATCTTCTAATAAAGTGTTTGGTAATGACTCCTCGACTAATGTTCCTATCATGTTCACCTCTTCTATGTTCGAGTCATCTAGTTCAGAGGGTAGCTTACTAATATTAAAAATGTTCAGCTCAATAGTCATATTACCAAAAGACAAATTCATAATACCATTTCGACAGCTGATGATCGCATTGGATATAGCTAAAAACGGGCGACCTAAAATCATTGGTATTTGGTTCTCTGGGTCAGGGACAGGTTGGGTATCTAGGATAACAAAATCCAAAGGATATATAAACTTTTCGACCTCTATAAGAACATCCTCGATCACACCACGAGGAATTTTAACGGACCTATCAGCTAACTGAAGTGTCATCTGGGTAGGTTTCATCTCACCAAGTCCTAGCTTAAGGTACACATGGTATGGAAGTAAGTTCACACTGGCTCCTAAGTCAAGCAAAGCTTTCTCGACAAGGTATTTACCTATTGTGCAAGAAATAATAGGGGACCCTGGGTCTTTATACTTAGAAAAGATAACTCACATGAATAGCTAGGAAGCCTTTCTGGACACTAAGTTTTCGCTTTCGTGTACACACATCCTTAAGAAACTTGGCATAAGCGGGAATCTGCTTAATCGCATCTAATAATGGAAGGTTGATAGTTACCTGCTTAAAAACCTCCAATATATCATTAAAGTTGGACTCCCTCTTAGTTGGAACTAGCAGTTATGGAAATGGGGCTCTAGGAACAAAGTCAGTCTCAATATGACCCTCATTTGTCTCTTTAGAAGCTCTATCAGTCTCTTCAGTTTCTGGTTCAGAAGGGTGATCTACAGCATGTTCACTATCAGGCATGGAAACCTTGTTGTCTATCACTCTACCACTCCTAAGGGTTTTAATAGCATTTACATGTTCGTATGGTCTTTCACCTATTTCATTAATTCCTCTAGGGTTGGGTTGAGTTTGACTAGGAAACTTACCTCTTTCTCTTAAAGACTCATTTATCTGACTAACCTGGGTTTTCAACTCGGAAATAGCCTGAGAATTAGACTGACCTATTCTCTTATTTTCTTCTAAACCTTGAGCGACAGATTGCTGAAACTGCACAGTGTTACGAGTTAACAAAGCAAGAGACTCTTCTAAACTCATAATCTTCTTATCCGAAGGGTTCTGAAACTGTGCCGGAGCTGAAGGATTCTTAGTATAGCCAAAACCTGGGGGAACCTGAGAGTTACTAGACTGACCTTGATTCTGGCCCTTAGACCAAGAAAGGTTGGGATGGTTTCTCCAGCCAGGATTATAGGTTTCTGAATATGGGTCAAACTTCTGACGGTTATCAAATCTAGTGTTGTTATAAAGAGCATTGGCTTGCTCCTCAACATTATGACCTTCCCAGAAAGGCTCTATTCTACCACTATTACCACTAGAATGACCTAATTCTAAGGCTTCTAACCTTTTGTCTATGGATGCTATTTTAGCATCTGACTCATAAGATCCTTCTACTCTATTGAAATTTCCTCTACTTAGAAGAATTGTTTTCTGGGGTTCCCTACTATTTTCCCATTGTTGGGTCTTATCGGCGATTTCATTCAAAAATGTCATCGCCTCATCAACAGTTTTATTCTCAAACCCACCTGTGCATAAGGACTCAACCATGGTTGTTGTTGAATAATCTAAACCCTCGTAGAGGATCTGAACTAACCTAACCATCTCTAAACCATGATGAGGACATTGAGATATTAAGTCATTGAACCTTTATAAATACCTATATAAAGATTCTCCTCTTGTTGAGCAAAAGTACAGATTTGTGTCCTAATAGACGGTGTTTTGTGCCTTGGTAAAAACTTCTATATAAAGGAAGATGTAAGTTGGTCATAGGTTTCAATTGACTCAGAAGCCAAACTATACAGCCAAGAAATGGCTTTATCTTTTAAGGAAAAGGGGAATAACCTAAGTTTCAACGCATCATCACTAAGGATAATTTTCAGAGTGCTACAAACTTCCTCAAATTACCTAACATGAAAATAGGGGTTCTCATTCTCTTTTCCTAAAAATATTGGGAGCATCTGTAAAGTCCCAGGTTTGAGTTCATAATTTGCCTCGGTTTCAGCTAACTTGATACAAGACGGACGAGAGGTCCTAGTTGGGTTTAATAAAGCTTTCAAAGTTGCCATTTCTGGCACTACCAAAGGACTAGGAGTACTTTCTTCACTAATTGTCAAGTTTTCAAAGCTGAAATTTCCAAAGACAGGGCTCTCAAAAGAAGAGTCTTCGAGCTCCCCGCCTTTACAAGAAGAACTACTAGGTTTATCACTAATCAAACGACCTAAAATGTTTCTTTTCCAAGCCCGCTCTCTAATAACCTCGGGCATACACTAGAAAAAACAAATTAAAAAGAAAGAAATCCTAAAAGGAAGGGAAGTTCTATGTAAACACAAACAAGGATGACTCCACCACATCAAACCTACTGATTTCTAGCAAACAAAAAGCATGATGGCTCCACTTAGATTGTTTCTAGACCAACTTCTAATCCTTCGAAAGGGAATTTGTTACAATTTAAGAAAACCCCTATGGAATCAATCCGAGTTAAAGTAAGTTGAATCGAGATGAGGGAAGCTCAGTGGAGCTTTGATACCCAAGGCCTCACCAGCGTTACAAGGCGGCGTATTCAACTCACAGAAGCCATCATGAACTTTGAAGCATGCTTAAAAGAGTAACCAATATTTTTCAAATGACTTTCCTATTAAGCTCGTTACCCTATAGGTCTCGTTCTAATCAAATTTAAGGCTTAGGTTCGCGTTTGGTTTCGTTTTCCTAAGGCGGGCAAGAAGGGAACGCTGATGAAATCCAAACCCTTACCTTGTATGGCCAGTCCTTGCCCTTTACTAGGAAATTAAAGCAGTCGTTTTCAAATCCTCAGCATATATGCAAACGAAGGAATACAGTAACTCGCTGACAGGGGATTCGCGAGTGTTTCGACAAACTTACCTCCCGTACCAAACGGGGGATGAACCGTTGTAGTCGACTCGGAACACGACTCCTATGTCATGTACGAACCCGAGGGGCCGAGGCGATATCGTAATCGCCGTCCTTCTCTGTAAATAATTGATATTTAAACTACCCTTCCGTAGGGTTTAAAAAAAATAAAATCAAAGAATGTCCAAAGTCCAAATAGGGAAGTGCAAAAATAAGTCTAAAAAAAAAAGAACTCTAAAGAATAAAAACAAAATAAAATGTCTCTCTCTCTTCTTTTTTTTATTAATTTTTCTTCTTTTTTTCTTTCACTCATTTCGCTTTGCTTTTACTCCAAATCTTTAAGTATTCACCAAAAGCTTTGGCAAATTTTTCCTTCGCTCCAAATTCCAAAATCTGTAAGGAAAAGACAAAAACCCAAAAACGTAAAGAAGAACAAATAAAAACCTAAAAAAAAAATCTAAAAACTCTAGCCTAAAGACAAGTCCGCGTCAGCGGCGCCAAAAGTTGATGTGGATTTCAATTGAGTTGTAGTTATAAGTTCGTTGAGACTTGTGAAAGCAAAATATTTTAGACTTATAAAACTTAAAAATAGTAAATTTATTGCAAAATTGATTTCAAGATATTAAAAGTAACCAAGACACTAGATTCCACTATTACACATGAATGAACGATACCAAATATGTTTCAAAAATCTAACTATCCTTTAAGTCCGTTATTTCTTAATTCACACATAATCAAACATATTCCCAAATATTAATTGCATTCCCTAAGAATAGACTATCAATCGATTAAACAAAGTATAATCTATCAAATTGAATCACAAGTAATTTATAAATTGTAAATTAGAGAAAATAAATCAATCTTTCATGCACAGATAGCTTCATCCATTGCCTTGGTTGCACGAGAATTAGCTCATCATCATGGAAACACGCTCAAAATTAATTTTTATTGCTCAAAGGGTGTTTACAAAGATGAAATGGGAGAAAAAATGATAAAACCGGGTTTGTAACAGTTTTATTTGTTACAAACTGAAAAGAACGATAGAACAGTACTATCGCTGATTTTGTAGCTCTACGACTCACGCCTGTGTGTCTTTTCCACTGTTGAAAAACGACTGTCTTGGATGGTCTGTTCTTCGTGTTCTTCAGATGAGCAGCAGCAGAAAAATATTTCTGGTGGTTCTGATTATCGCCTCTGTCTTCTCCAAAACTCTCCCAAACTCTCCGTCCCCCCTCTATGCTACCACAGAGTCGTATTTATACTCAACAGGACCAAGAATAACTCCTCATTACTCCACGAAATCTCTCATTATACGGCAGTGAAGAAAAATGTTCTCGAGAATATTTTCTTCCCTGATTTGCCTTCTCATGCGTCTGCATATATGTAACACACTCCAAAAATATTCTACACGCACCAGATAACATCAAACACGCCTCTACCACAAGATAACTTCCCAAAATAACGAGAAGTCCCGAGAATATTTCACAAAGAATATATGGGCCATGTTTTCTTCAAATGAGATAATCGACCTTCCTTTTCTGAATCAAATGCAGTGATCACCCCTGTTTTAGCGCAACAGGTCAATACCAATCCAGTTCAAGCCAAGAATCTCGCCAAATATCTTCATCAATCTTCACATATTAAATGCAGGAAACACGAGTTTTTCCTCACTCCCTGTTTTGCTTCCAAATGATTATCCAGCCCAACTGGATCGATTCCAGCGACCCTACCACCCCTGTCTAGTCCAGAGGAAAGTACCCAATGATTTTCAGCCTTTTAATCTACCTAAAACACGCTCAAATCGCAAACCCTAATTATGTTCTTCCGCTGCAAAACCTTCCCGCCAAAACCGTAGTTTGAATTGGAGAAGATGGGTGCCCCTTAACCGTATGCGGAGTGTAAATAACATGTGTCCAACTGAGATGTCCCTTATAAATTGAGGTGCCCCTTATCCAAAACTGAGAGTCCGAATAACATGCGCCCTCCGGGTGCCAAAATCAACTTTTCGAGCCGAATTTTCCAAAAATGTTTATTTCCCAAAAATGCCTACAAACACATAAAATACCAAAATTAGTACAAAATCGAGTGCCAACAATACTAAAAATTGAGGACAACTCAGTCAAAAAAATGTTTCTAGAAAGACTAGTCACAACTTCCCTAATTTCTAGGTCATCAGATTCCTGGAAATGGTCAATTGATTCTTCTAAGTCAGGTTCATCCTCACTCATCTCTACGAGTTCACTTTCTTTGTCTAAGACTATTATTTCTAAATCGCTAGACTCAAAATAAACTCGTTCCTCTAAACCTTCGTTGGTTTCGTGAAAAGGAAAAACTACATCGTCTAAAACGGGGATATTTCTAGTCAAATCCTCGTCCTTTTGAATAGGTGAATAATTATTAAAATTATTTGGATTTGTACTAGAAATAATATTATCATTATAAAGCTCAACCGGAGTAACAAATTCCTGATCACTATGCCTACATATTTCAGATTCTTCATCAATGTTATCCTCATCATAGTCATCATTATATGAAAATGATCGAACCTCATCTAAACAAGTAGTGTTACCAATTCTAACCTCGTCATCTTGATTATGTGAATAAAAACTA
Organism: Papaver somniferum; assembly: GCF_003573695.1. Classification (NCBI taxonomy): domain Eukaryota; kingdom Viridiplantae; phylum Streptophyta; class Magnoliopsida; order Ranunculales; family Papaveraceae; genus Papaver; species Papaver somniferum. The sequence goes on along the minus strand of NC_039368.1, from coordinate 52,678,890 downwards.
TCCTTATTTTCAAGGGTGGTATTGGGAATACTATATTGGAATTTAGGACTCTTGAGCAAATCTTTCCACAATCCTATTTGTACTCTCAGTAAATTGCTTGAGGGACTCTTCGAGAGACATCTTAGTTGACTGCTCTACGGACTCTTCTGGAAGTGGAATATTATAAGTCTCCTTCATAAATAAGTGAAACTTCTGTGTTGACTCATTGAAACTCTTGAGAGACTCTTCTAGAGAAATAAGAGGATTGTTTTGCTCATATAACCCGGGGGTGTGCGAATAGTAATTGGTCTCACCATGGTATGAGCAACTTTCAATAGGTTGATGTTCCCAATCACTATTCACACTATGGTCAAAGTAGTAATGTCCATTTTGTTCAGTCGGATATTCGTTGTATTGGCTATTATAATACCATTTCGACATTCTTAACACAAAATAAAATCCACTGACAGGGGATTCGTGGGTGGATAGAGTCTTACCTCCTGTACCAGACGGGCGATGAACCATTGAAGTCGAATCAGGCCACCGACTCCAATGTCAGTGTACGAACCTGAGGGGCCGAGACAGTATCGTAACTGTCGTCCTTCCATGCAGCAGTTTTATTTAAATAAACCCTTCCTTAGGGTTTTAAAAATAATAATGTCCAACGTTCCAAAAATAAAGTTCAAAAGGTCCAAAAATAAAAAATTACAAAAATTAATTCTCTATTTACAGTTTCTAAAAATAAAATAAAATATCTATATACAAAAAATCTTCTTCTTCACTCCTTTTGGATTTCTCTTTTCTTTCCTTCTTTGGTTTCGCTTTTGTTTTCAGCACTTTCTACCTTTTTCTTTAGCTCAGCTCCAAATCTGAAAAAAAAACAAGAAATACCAAAAGGCATAAAAAAGAACAAAAATAATAAAAATAAAACCTAAAAACAAATCTATAAACAAGCCCGCGTCGGCGGCGCCAAAAATTGATTGAATTTTATATAGTGGTAAATAGGTTGTCGTTCACTCGGACTTGATGAGATTGATTTTAAGAATTAATAAACTAAAATAAAAGAAAAATATATACAAAATATTGTCACAAGATGAAGAGAGTTACTGGGACTAGGATTTCGTCGAATTCATAACATAGGGTTCGATTTATTTATTCTCAACAATTAAAGCTCAATAAATAAAATTAACATGGACTCTGATTTTGCCAAGGTAGATTCTCAAAAGATTAGTTGTAAATCCTAAGCATGATGTATCAAAACATTTAAGCTAAGCATACTTCATCAAATTAAATGACAACCAATTAATTCAAATCATATTTCAATTAAAATTAATGCAAAAGTCTTAAAAAGAATTAAATAATTTTACCCATGTATGACACTCCTCTCCCTCCGTCATCCCAGTGTTGGGGATTAGCTCAACACGTTGAAAACACACTTAAAATATTTATTCATAACTCAAAAAGTGGTTTACAAATGATAAAAAAATGTGAGAAAATTATTAAAGAAGTGATTTTCTTTTCTCTCTCAAAACTCCCCCCAAATATGCTCTCTAGCTCTCTATTTATACACACAAATACACATCACTCAAATATATTCTTCTTTAACTCCAAAATCTTCTTCTTTTTAATTAAAAATATCTTCAGGAATTTTTCCTTCTCTTTATTCTATATATGTCTTTACTAAACCCATATCTTCTTTAATCCGCATAATAAAATCCAAGATAAAATCTTCTAAGGATATCTTTATTGTTTAATACAAGATAACTTCCTTTTTCTTCAAAACTTCATGTTTTTAAGGCAAGAAGATATTCTTACCTTAAAGATAATAAATCCTTTACCGTTGAAACCAAATTTCCCGCCAATTTTTCTTTTTAAATCAAGGAAGAATATGGAGCCCCCTTAACCAGTAATTGGGTGCGATTAGCAGTTGGCTCCCTGGGGTGCCCCTTATCAGTTAGGTGCCGCTTATATAAAACTGAGAGTCCGAATAACATGTGTCCTCCGGGTGCCTATACCAACTTTTCGAGCCGAATTTTCCAGAAATGTTTATTTTCTAAAAATACCTGCAAACACATAAAACACCAAAATAAGTAGAAAATCGAGTACCAAAAATACTGAAAATTGAGGACAATTCGGTCACAAAAATGTGTCTATCATGAAGCCAGACCGATACTACTTTTATCGTCGTTGTGTGATCTGATCTTGCATCTTCTATCGTACGAGTACAATCAGATTGATTAGCTTGAGATTAATATCTCCGATAGGCAAGATATAAAAAGTAGTCACAGACATCTTCGTCTCATTGTTTGTGATTCCGCAACATCTTGTTTAGCTACCATAAGATTAAGATTGTTGTGAGGTGATTGATTTATCTAGGCTGTTCTTAGGGAATGTAAAACCGAATTATCAATTGGTTCCTGTTCACCTTGATTATTATCAAAAGACGGATCAAAAACTTTAGGGTTTTTCTGTGGGAGACAGATTGATCCTTTGATAGACTTGTCTGTGTGAGACATATTTTTTTATTGTCAAAGCCTGCGATTTTGGGTCGTAGCAACTCTTAGTTGTAGGTGAGATCATCTAAGGGAATCAAGTGCGCAGTATCCTGCTGAGATCAGAGGCGTAGGGAGTACAACTGTACCTTGGATCAGTGGGAGACTGATTGGAGTTCAACTACAGTCCAGTCCGAAGTTAGCTTGGAGTAGGCTAGTGTCTGTAGCGGCTTAATACAGTGTGTGTTCAATCTGGACTAGGTCCCGGGGTTTTTATGCATTTGCCATTTCCTCGTTAACAAAATTTCTGGTGTCTGTGTTATTTCAGTTTCCGCATTATATTGTTTTATCTTTATAATTGAAATAATACAGGTTGTGCGTTAGATCATCAATTAGAGTAATCCAACCTCTGGTTGTTGATTGTCATTGAATGATCCTTAGATATTGGTCTTTGGTATCATCCAAGTTATTCCTTGTATTTGATTAGTACTCGCAGTTTCTGTTTGAGGAAATCAAATCAAGAGAGAGATATATAAACTCGTTGATGTACTTTTAATTGATTGAGTCTTGTTGATTCTCTTAAAAGTATATTTGAGTTTGTCCATACAGATTGCTAAGCGAAATATTGGGTGGTGTTGTTAGACCCTGATAAGCATGTAAATGCTACATTTTTTACCCATATTTATATTAGCTAGGATACAATATTTTAGTTGCTAATACTATTTTAGTGCTTTTCTAGAAAGTACAAGTGAATTCGATCATCCAGCGAATAAACAGCAAAATGTGAGACTTAATGGTGTTTGCGACGAAAATTGCAAAATGTGGTTGGCCTGGTATTTCCATATATCAGCAACCAAAATGATGAAACGTGGTTGTCCTGGTATTTTCATGTATCAGCAACCACAATGATGAAATGGGGTTGGCCTGGTATTTCCATGTATCAACAACCACAATGATCAAATATATTGGCCTGGTATTTCTATATATCAGCAACACTTATTATGCTGGCCTGGTATTTATATATATATATAAGCAGCACTTATTATGCTGGCCTGGTATGTCTATATATCAGCAACACTTATTATGTTGGCCTGGTATCTCCATATATATCAGCAGCATAGAATTATTTCACATCCGAGGTCACAATTGGCAGACAAGTTTTAATTTGCTCTTCAATTAATGCATGGTGAAGCGAGTCGACGTCAGCACACTAATGCCACCTAAGATTGGTCAAGAGTGACTTTATTATTGTTAGCATAAGAATGGAAGAATATCACCTCCATGACCACGTGCAAATGAAGTGCAAATGAAGAAAAAGGAAAGATTAACATATCTTGTCCTTACATAAGTTCTCTTGCTATATATATATAAAGAATCTGAAGGAATATTTGAGACCAAATGACGTCATTGTGCAAATACAGTTAAGGTGGGCCCAACACATGCAATAAAATATCATGCTTTTTAAATGAAATTAATTCATTTCCTTGGTGGTTTCATATACTATGTAAAGTAGAGATTTGCTGATACTTTACAATGTTTCGTCATATTATGACACGCGACACAATATTATTGGGAGGATTGTATTTCATGACATGTGGCAGACTTCTATTGGGAGGTGATGTGGCGACGACGCGAATTCATCCGTGGGATATATTTATGTGTTGTTTCAAAATGAAAATAGGGAGGCGGCAGCAGAGCCGTTGACAGAGAGAAGAGGCGACAAGGGTTTGGTGTATTTGAGTTTTCTTTTCTCATGGTTTGCTAAGTTGTTTGTTAGGGTTTAGACTGAAACCAATTTATTTATATGAACTCTACGATGATATTTCTAATAATGATTCATTGATTAGTGATTTCTCTTCATATAACTTGGTGTTTAATCGATTATGTGATTTTCTTGATTACTTATACTTTTCAATTGATATAGCGTGCTTGGTTAAATTCTTTGACGCAATATGATTTAGGATTGATATGTAATACTTTAGAATCATTACCCGTGAAACGAAGGAAATTACAGCGGAGAAACCATATTTTAGAATTTAAATATATTATCTTTTGAGACATGAGATTGATTTCGAAATTTGTATTGAGTAATAAATAGAGATTAGTCGAGTTTCTATGATTGAATTGGTGGAAATCGAAAACCTTAACAACCCGTTACCCATTTTTTTTATTGTTAGAATTATTTATTATTTCATTTTGTCCCGAATATCTGAAAAATCTTCAAACATCACCTTATTGATTTGTTAGTTTTTGGTATTAGTTAGTAGTAGTATTTTCACACTCCTCGTGGGAACGACATGTATTTTCCATTATCTACTAGTTAGACATTGTGCACTTGCAGTATTATTATTGTAGGTTTCCGAATCTACCAGACCCCCGCTCTTTCACAAGTCAAGGACACTCTTCGTAATTATCTTTGGATGTTAAGAATGTGTATGAGTACACACAAGACAAAGATAAGCTCCATCTTTGCCCCTGTATACTCGTACTTAGATATGTACGAGCCAAGGGAAGCCTTCGTAATAGTCTTTGGCTGTTGAGAATGTATATAAATACATTCGAGCCAAAGATAAGCTCCATATTTTCCACTAGATGCTCGTACTTAGATAAGTATGATCCAAGGATAGCCTTCGTTATTGTCTTTGGCTGATGAGAACACATATGGATAAGTTCGAGCGAAAGATAACCTTCATTGACAACCTTCATTTTTTTTTTCTCGCAGTTTGTACTTAGGTATGTACGAACCAAGGACAATCTTCGTAATATTCTTTGGCTGTTAAAAATGTGTATGAATACACATGAGCCAAAGATAAGCTCCATATTTTCCCCTGTATACTCATACTTAGAAATGTACGAGACAATGGAAACCTTCATAATTGTCTTTGGTTGTTGAGAATGTGCATAAATACATTCTAGCCAAAGATAAGCTTTATTTTCGCTTCAAGGTTTCGTAATTTTGACCTTCGTATTTCTGTTTCCTGAAAGTAAAGAGGAAAAGGGATAGGGTACGTTCCTAGTAGCCCCATTACGGAAATAAAAAAATAAATTAAAAATTAAAAATAAAACTTAACAGAGATATGTTTGCTGAGTTCCTATTTAATAGAACTGTCCAATGTTTGAGACTTAGTTCCTAAATGAACCTCAGGTTCAAAAACTGCAGAGAGTACTGCAAGCTGAGTAAAAGAAGGCGTATGCGAAAGAAAACGACCCTCAGCTCATAAATAACCCTAGAGATTTTACTCCAAAACTTTTACTGAGGTTCCTTCGGAAACGGAGGTAACCAGATCCAGAGAAGGTTTCCTCAGATATTAGAAAATGACAGAAAATACCGCAAGCTGAGTAAAAGAAGGCGTATGCGAAAGAAAACGACCCTCAGCTCATAAATAACCTTAGGGATTTTACTCCAAAACTTTTACTAAGGTTCCTTCGGAAACGGAGGTATCCAGATCCCGAGAAGATTTTCTCATGAGCAAGCAAATAACAATAAAATAACAACTTTTTAAACTATGAAAAGTGTTTTAATGGTGTTTCAACACCACTTTTTGTAAATCCGTAAGATTTAAAGCTTTTTTCAAGGTTTAATACTCGAAAAACTTGTCAAAGAATGATAAATCTTTACTAGAAAGTTAGATCCAACTCTCTTATTCTTAGATCCGATCTTCCAACGAAAATCTAAAGAAAAAATATGATGAAATAGCAAAAATAATGAAAATCGAGAGCTTATCGGTCCAACTCGTTTCTAGCGCCAAACTGTGACTACTAATTTCCCCATAGTCTATGTAATATGAACAGCTCAGAGAATCCAATACTAAGTAGTATGGATACCTCAGTTGAACTGATACTATTGAGTAAGTAAAAGGTATGTTCGAAATGAGATCTACTCAGAAGATCATATACTAAGTAAGTAAAGATACTTTGAAAGTGCAGATGCTAAGAAAACAAAGGTATCTCTGTAAAACAGATATAAGTAAGCAAACAAGCTAAATAAAGAGATATCTCAGATGAACAGATAACTCAGAAAACAAAGATAGCTTAGAATATAGAGATAACTCAATAAACAGAGATAACTCAGTAAGTAAATCTTTAAAAGAGAAGATAATGTAAGTGCATCTAAGTTAACAACACACAAGAGATTACGTGGTTCGGTTAATCTTAACCTACATCCACGGGTAAAGATGATATGTTGGGTAAAGATGACATGTTTATTGATCTTGTTACATTTGGGTGGAAGAACTCCATTATAGAAAATATGAAGCTCTAGAAAATAAGAGAGAAAGTGAGTCTATTACCTAATCCTAACTAACCCAATTGTCCCTCTTTTATCTTGTGGTAAGGATGAGTATTTGTAGATCCACATGCATCATGGATGTCTTTGATGTCTTATGTTCCATCGAGATATGATGATCCTTGGTCAATCTAGTACCTTCATTGGACGCCCACCATCTCCAATCAGACAATGCCACCTTATCTCCTCCACGTGCCATCGTGAACTGTGAAACCTCCATACAAGTTGTACCTTCGTTGGACACGTACCTTCGCCACTCATAGGATGCCACGTATTTTGAGCCCACGTGGTTGACAACTGCGCCTTCGTACTAAAAGTTGTGCAGACTGCTCAACTACCTCTGACAGACAGACACACCCATGTACCTATACTACAACTTATTGCTTAATAACTAAGCAATCTTGGTAGTGATTTGGTATACTCCGTTGTAGCGTATTTGGATACTCCAACCTTTAACATTGCGCCACGCGTTGTTAGAGATAACTTCGTAACTTAGCATCCTAAGGAGAGATGTAGTGTGCGTTGTTGTAACATAATAAGTTACTCCACCTTTAATATTGTGCCACGTGGCACAACAGATTTTTGGTACCCACAATATACCAAGCATCTATAGACCGAGTATACGTAGTCACACGATGCTGAAGATCTGGGGTAATGGCATGGATGATAGCATTCAAACCGTCAGAATTTTTCTTTGCAGCAAGAATCTCAACAGGCTCATACTCACCAATATCCTTTGGAACAGTTACATAGTTTACTTAACCATCAGAGGATTATATCCATTAACAACACGAACCCATGATTGAAAACTACGCGCTTGGATAAAGGCACGCGTATCAATTTTCCACCATAAGTATTTCGAGCATCGAAGGCTGGCGGTATGTTTATAGAGATAGCATTTCTATCCATAGAGTCAGATTGCTACAAACACAAACCTATGAGGTCTTTAACATGTTTTCCTGCTTTGATACCAATTGAAAAAGCAGGGGTATAACAACCACACCCAATAATTTGTTCGGAAATCTGTATGAACCAACTCCAATATAATTCCTAGAGCACCAACTTGAAAAGCGAGCTCAATTAAGAAATATACCAAAGAGTTATATCTCAATTTCTCAATACAATCTGCAATCGAACAAATAAAAATCCGGGACCCCGATTGATATGAGAAATAACCTGGACGGTAACAAAGACCAATGTCCAAGTGCAAATCAATTACTATCCAATAAACAATGTCGGATTTTCCAATTGATTGAACTATGCACAACCCATGATATTTCAATTATATAAAAAAATATAATGCGGAAAATAAATAACACAGACACCAAAAGTTTTGTTAATGAAGAAACCGCAAATGCAGAAAAACCCCGGGACCTAGTTCAGATTTGAACACCAGACTGTATTAAGCCGTTACAGACACTAGCATACTACAAGTTAACTTCGGACTGGAATGTAGTTGATCCCTAACCATGTCTCACACTGATCAAAGTATAGTCGCGTTCCTTACGCCTCTTGAACCATGCCGAACTCTACGCACTTGATTCCCTTAGCTGATCTCACCCACAACTAAGAGTTGCTACGACCCAAAGTCAAAGATTTATAAACAAATCTGTCTCCCACAGATAAGTCTATTCTGATAGATAAATTTGTCTCCCACAGAAGTACCTATGAAGTTTTGTTTCATATCTTGATAAATCAGGGTGAAGATGAACCAATTAATTGATAATCCGGTCTTATACTCCAAAAGAGCATCCTAGAAATATCAATTACCTCACAATAACTTAACTATATGGTAGTAGAATAAGTTATTGCGGAATCACAGAGAATGAGACAAAGAGCTTTGTGATTACTTTTTATATCTTACATATCAGAGATAAATCTCGAGTTAATCTTAGAGAAAATAGTACTCAATACGATAGAACAAGTAAGATCAGATCACGCAACTATAGAGAAAATAGTTGGGGTCTAGCTTCAAGAATCCCAAATGAAGTCTTCAAGTCGTTAACCTATAATGGTTTTGGAGAAACCTAGGTTAAAGGTGAAAATACGGGGGTCTAACAACCACACCCAACAATTCGTTTGGCAATCTGACAGGACTTACTCCAATACACTTTCTAAAGAATCAACTAGACAGTCAGACTCAATCTAGAGTAAAGTATATCAAAGAGTTTAATATCTATAACTCTTAATTCAATCCTCAATCAGCAAATAGAAATCTGCGAGCCCGACTGAATATAAGATGAATTACTTGAACGGTACCAAAGACCAATGTTCAAGTGTCAATCAATATAAATCAACAACCAAAGGTTGGATATTCTAATTGATTGATCAGAACACACAACCTGTGATATTTCAATTATATAACAAAATATAATGCGTAAAAGAAATAACACAAACACCAGAATTTTGTTAACGAGGAAACCACAAATGCAGAAAAATCCCGGGACCTAGTCCAGATTGAACACCACACTGTATTAAGCCGCTACAGACTCTAGCCTACTACCAATTAACTTCGGACTGAACTATAGTTGAACCCTAATAATTCTCACACTGATTCAAGGTATGCGTTCCTTACGTCTCTGATCCAGCAGGATACTACGAACTTGATTCCCTTAGTTGATCTCACCCACAACCAAGAGTTGCTACGACCCAAAGTCGAAGACTTGATAAACAAACTTGTCTCACACAGAAAAGTCTATAGATTGAATTGATCCATCTCTCACAGAAATACCCAAGAGTTTTTGTTACGTTTTTTGGTAAATTAAGGTGAACGGGAACCAATTGATACACCAGACTTATATTCCCGAAGAATATCCTAGTATTATCAATCACCTCACAATAATCTTAATCGACTAGCGAAATAAGATATTGTGGAATCAAAAACGATGAGACGAAGATGTTTGTGATTACTTTTATCTTGCCTATTGGAGAAATTAATCTCGAGTCAATTATTTCAATTGTACTCAATACGATAGAATCGAGCAAGATCAAAACACGCAACTACAAAGAAAATAGTTGGGTCTGTCTTCACAATCCCAATGAAGTCTTTGAAGTCGTTAACCTACAGGGTCTCGAAGAAACCTAAGGTTAAAGGAGAATCGACCCTAGTTATGCAAATAGTAATACACAAGAGGTGTGGGGATTAGGTTTCCCAGTTGTTAGAGTTCTCCTTTATATAGTTTTTCAAATCATGGTTTGCAGTCCAAGTTACCTTGGTAACAAAGCATTCAATATTCACCGTTAGATGAAAAACATGATTCAGCCAAGCTAATATCTTTCAACCGTTAGATGGAACTTATCTTGTTACACACAAATGAAATGTACCCTTATTTAGGTTTATGTAACCGAACCTAAACGTGTACACCATGTTGGTTCACAAATAGCTAACCGAGGTTAGCCATATGATTACTCTCATATCAACCTTTTTCATCTTAACCATAACTAGTTCAAATGACTCAAATGAAATAGTTAAAGAGTTGTTCAATTGCTATATTCTCATAGAATTATACAAGGACACAATTGATGAAAAATCGGTTTGATTCACTCGAATCAATCATGAACATTATACCCACGGTTTGCAAAGATTGCATTCCTTATTATATAAATGTTTATGTTCATGTTTAAGACCGATTTTAGAACTTTAACCTTCAAGTATGCAAACGGGTACGCATACTTAAAATACCCGGACTAAGATTGAGTTCCGCCAGTATGCAAACGGGTATGCGAACTTCAAATCCAAGCAGAAGTTCTCGGACATGAACCTGTACGCCAGTACGCGAACGGGTACGCATACTTAGGTTCCCGGATTTCTCAAACCAACAGGTACACAAATGGGTGCGCATACTATGGTTCCCGGACATGGATTACATATGTGCAAGAGTACACAACATGTCATATCTAATAATTGTTAAGTGTTCTAAACTCTTATTTCAATCATTGAAACTTTCTTAGAGGACGACAATAGCCGTTTTCACACACTATTAGCATCAAAGCAATTTTCAAGTTATTGAAATAATCTTTACGAAACATTCCAAGGCAACACCAAATGGTTGTATCACACAAACCATGTAAGATGTTACTCGGAAATTCACATGATATAAGATGAACTTGGTCGAAGCGAAAGCTTGCCAATACATATTTCGAGAAATATGTAAGCGAGATAAACTCAGCTCAAAATCTCAAATGTGTATATAGAAAACTATATCGTAATACGACTTATGTCTCAATATAGGAGATAGAGTAGAATAGACTTTCAAAGTGATAGATGAGTTTAAGTCTCCACATACCTTTTATCGATGAAGTTCCACAAGCTCCCCTTAGTAGTTCTTCGTCTTCAAATGATGAACGTCGTGAAAACTAAGCTCAACTACACAATTTATGTCCTAGTCCAAGACATATATAAATAGGCTAGAAATCAAGACTTATAATTTTGATCACTAACATTGACAAACATGCTTGAGATAGCAACGCATGCGAGTTTGACCGATCAGTGCTCTAACAATCTCCCCCTTTGTCAATTTTAGTGACAAAACTATCAATACATATGGATTACAAAATAAATAAAAATTGTAGCTTCTCATCCAAATGCTTGATCTCTTTGGCATCTTCAACACGACTCCAAAACTTCGTCACTTCCAAGTACTCCATGATTCTAAACGTGTTCAACTCAGCATCATAGTTGTTGAAGATCCATAGCGATAACAATGAGAAAAAAATGCTCTCGATCATTGTACTACAGTTTCATAATATTGTTACACAACATCAAAGTTCAATTGTATCACAACTTTGACAACAATACTATGGTGATATGTATCACTACCCCTTAGTCAATACTTCATCTCAACATGAAAACCACTCCCGCTTACATAATGATCAGTAAACCATGTGTATTTGTAGTATGAAACTACACATTAATTCTCTCCCTTTTTGTCAATATAAATTGGAAAAGGTAGGAAAACTAGTGGGATCCTCATGAAATTTTCATAGAGATACTTCATGACTAAAACAGAATATCATACCAACTTATTTAGATGCAATCATAAAGCCGAAGCTAAATGCATTCATCAAGGAGTTTATAAAGATACAAGATAACCCCTATAATTAATATTCCACAGCCGCACTCCCCACAAAGATTTGGCAATTAAGCACAAGTTCAATTAAGAACTCTCCCCCATAATATGTCATTCCCGAAAGAACAACAAAGGAGACCTTGCTTTTACAAGAAAAGAAGGATTTCTTTGGATATAACCAAATCACATGAAAACATGAATTTGAATCCAAAACTCTCAATTGAATCAACCACAAAAATGATCAATTCAATTGGTCATGCTCGACATAAGAGAACTTACGGAGCAACACAGTATGTGCACCAAAATGTGGATCGGAGATCGACCAATACTGCGGAATATACAAGAGTTCATTCTATTTTTCATCACTATTTGCACAATGACATATAATAGACATAATCCTTGTAAACAAAAGTCCATCCTTTCTTCCATCAAAACTTGCATAATGACATAAAAGACTTTAACTTTTGTTTATCAAAAGTTCATTCTATCTTTTATCAATACTTTCATACTGACATAATAGAGATAACTTTCGAACAAGTATGAGACAGTCACAGGTTTACGGACGTAAACAATATATCCATAACAATTTGCAATATATAAAATCATAAAGATTAAAATTGAAAAAATCATTATCCAAAAAACTTAGAATTTAAATAAATAAATCTAAAAACATGAAGATGAAAACGTTGGACATAGCTATGTGTACTCACAATAATGGCTATTCCAAACCCTATTATTCCTTCTAAAAACACAAGAAATAAATTCTCATAAGAAGTTTCCTAGACAAAATCAAGACAAACTCGTAATGCAGATACCAGATGATTTGTCCTTATAGGCTAGAATCAATATTTTTTACCCGGATTTACACTAAGAATAGCTACCAAAGGAGTATAAAAATATTTTTTTAACAAAGAAGAACATACAAAGTCATTAACGACCATGCACCATAATTCACAAGATGATTGTGAACATTCAAGAATTCCATACAATATGTACTACTATCCATTCTTGAACTTCCTTCTTTGTGATTCACCAACATCATTCTTGTAAAAGCTACAAATGATCTTAGAAGAGGAATACTCCAAGAATTCAAGTGCCCAAGTCCAAGAGAAGTAGAACAAGTGCAACGAAATGGAGCAAAACACTCAAAAACAAGATACATGACAATGACCAATCTTAACTCATCCTAATTCAACAGTTCTCATCTCCATTTCGAATAGAATTCAAAGAGGAAGAGAATTCAAAAAGAATGAGGTCATTCCGAGTGCGAATGAAGAAGTTACGGTCAAAACAAGTGTATTGAATATCGACGTCTACATGTCAATATGCATACGGGTTTGCAAACGAATTTTCGTGACCTGGAGCAGTATGTAAACGGGTATGTGTACTAAAACCCCTGATTTTTGGTTTTAAATGATGGTATGCATACCTGGTATGTGTACCATGAAGTCCAAACATCCCGAAGAACCTTCAACACAGATCAAGTTAGGTAGCAATGAACGATACGCAAGGTACATGGATCATTATAAGTACTCTAAGCAAATAAAAACACAAATATTGCTCAAGTTTATAGACATACCTTTATAGAAGAATCCAATAGAATTCTACAGCCTTACCAAACATAATCCGTGTGCCCCAATTCTCGTGCTTCCCTCACTGTATACATAGCATGGCATTCCTTGGTGAGGATGCACTTACAACACACTCAAGTTGTGTTGAGGTGAACAATGTCTTGCTCACCACAAGTGACTTTTGTATTATCATGAAAGAGATTGTTTTTAGAACCTTTCACATCCAAATCCATCTTTCCAAAGAACTTATTAAGTTCCAACATCATGGATACTGCTTTCTCCATAGTCATGGAATTTTATGAGAGATCATTCCTTTTCAAACTCAAAACATCATTGAATTTCTTTGGTATCCACTTCTGAGTGCGTTTAGGAACAACTTGAACCTTCTTCCCATTACTCTCTTCTAGAATTCTAGGAAGAGAATTGGATTGACTATTCTTTTGCAAGTTAGTATTTCTCCAATTTGAAACATCGGATCTTGTATTTGTCTTTATGAAGTTATCCTTTTGATAACCATTACGATTGTGAAAAGGATTCGTATGACGTTTATAGGCAAATCTAGGTTTATCACAGCACTGATTCCTTTGCCTAAAGGTTGGACAGTTACAACCTGTAACGTTAAGTGGATTAGTCTTAACATATGATCTTGGTTTCACAACTTCTTGTGATGCCCAAACGAGAACATCATGAAGTTTCTCATTCCTTATACGGAAACGACATCTCTTTTCCATTTGACCTTTATTTCCGTAATAGTGGCAAACATAAGGAATGTTTTTACCTCGATCTGTGTGTGTTTACTTTGGAGGTTGATATACTTTGCTCTTTTGAACCTTAACTTCCGGTGAAGGTGTTTCACTTTTTCCATCAATGGGAACCTTTTGCTGAGAAGAATCACTAGCCTTGACAAATTTTACGTCTTTGATAATACTTGGAACATCTATTCCCTTATAGCCCAATCCTCGTGTATCACGATGATTTTTACTTGCTCTAGCATATTGGTTAACTTGCTTGAACTAGTATTGAACTTTTTCAAGCCATCTTCCAATATCTTGATTTTATCAAGAGCAGCAGCTAAATCATCCTCAAGATGTTTTTCTCGAGCGACAAAAGCGCTTTCTCTGTCATCAAAACTAACTTGTTGAGAGTTAATCCTTGCTTCAGATTCTGCAAGTTTCTATTCCAACGGAAAGTACTTTTGATAAAGATTATCACATTCAAGTGACTTCATACGTAGGTTTTCCTCAAAATCCTTGATGATCAATTCGTTATAAGGATTCGAAACATAAACACCTGCGTAACATCTTCTCAACTGCTTGTTTTTTCGACAGAGAGGAGTCAGAAGAGGTGTGACATGAGAAGTTGTCATCTTCTTCTTTTCCAACGAATTCAAAACCTTAACATACTCTGAGACTTCCCCATCAACCTCTCTATCAATATTTGAATCACCTTCATCAGAAAGTTCATCCAACTCTTCTTCTGGGAGTGCTTCCCAGTTCTCAATAGTTTTTACATTAAGATAATGTTTAGATATTGAAATAGATGTGATAGTTCTCTCAGATGAATCCAAGCTTTGAAAAACATATGGTAATTTATGATCTGGTGTGTTATTAGAGATAGACTCGTCCATAATCAGATCGCTACAAACACATACTTATAAGGTTTTTAATGTGCTTGCATGCTCTGATACCAATTGAAAATGCGGGGGTCTAACAACCACACCCAACAATTCGTTTGGAAATCTGAGAGGACTTACTCCAATACACTTTCTAGAGAATCAACTAGACAGTCAGACTCAATCTAGAGTAAAGTATATCAAAGAGTTTAATATCTCTAACTCTTAATTCAATCCGCAATCAACAAATAGAAATCTGCGAGTCCGATTGAATATAAGAGGAGTAACTTGAACAGCACTAAAGACCAATGTTCAAGCGTCAATAAATGTAAATCAACAACCAAAGTCAGGATATTCTAATTGATTGATATTAATGCACAACCTGTGACATTTCAATTATATACAAAATATAATGCGGAAAAGAAATAACACAGACACCAAAATTTTGTTAACAAGGAAAACTGTAAATGCAGAAAACCCTGAGATCTAGTCCAGTTTGAACACCACACTGTATTAAGCCGCTACAGACTCTAGCCTACTACCAATTAACTTCGGACTGGACTGTAGTTGAACCCTAATCAATCTCACACTTATTCAAGGTACAGTTGCGTTCCTTACGTCTCTAATCCCAGCAGGATGCTACGCACTTGATTCCCCTAGTTGATCTCACCCACAACCAAGAGTTGCTACGACCCAAAGTCGAAGACTTGATAAACAAATCTTCCTCACACAGAAAAGTCTATATATTGAATAAATCTGTCTCCCACAGAAATACCCAAGAGTTTTTGTTCCGTCTTTTGATAAATCAAGGTGAAAAGGAACCAATTGATAAACCAGACTTATATTCTCGAAGAACAGCCTAGTATTGCCAATTACCTCACAATAATCTTAATCGACTAGCGAAACAAGATAATGTGGAATCAAAAACGATGAGACGAATATGTTTGTGATTAATTTTATCTTGCCTATCGAAGAAATTAATCTCGAGTCAATTATTTCAATTGTACTCAATACGATAGAATCGGGCAAGATCAGAACACGCAACTACAAAGAAAATAGTTGGGTCTGGCTTCACAATCCCAATGAAGTCTTTGAAGTCGTTAACCTACAGGGTCTCGATAGAAACCTAAGGTTAAAGAAGAATCGACTCTAATTTATGCAAGTGGTAACACACTGGAGGTATGGGGATTAGTTTTCCCAGTTGCTAGAGTTCTCCTTTATATAGTTTTCAAATCAGGGTTTGCAATCTAAGTTACCTTGGTAACAAAGCATTCAATATTCATCGTTAGAAGAAAAACCTGATTCAACCAAGCTAATATCTTTCAACCGTTAGATCGAACTTTGATTGTTACACACAAATGAAATGTACCCTCATTTAGGTTTATGTAACCGTACCCAAACGTGTACACCATGTTGGTTCACAAATAGTTAACCGAGGTTAGCTATATGATTATTTTCATATCAACCTTATTCATCTAAACTATAACTAGTTCAGATGACTCAAATGAAACTAGTTAAAGAGTTGTTCAATTGATATATTCTCATAGAATTATAAAAGAACACAATTGAAGCAAAATCGGTTTGATTCACTTGAATCAATCATGAACATTATAGCCACGGTTTGCAAAGATTGCATTCCTTATTATATAAATGTTTATGTTCATGTTTTAGACCGATTTTAGAACTTTAACCTTCAAGTATACAAACGGGTACGCGTACTTGAAATACCCGGACTAAAATTGAGTTCCTCCAGTACGCAAACGGGTACCCGAACTTCAAATTCCAGCAGAAATTCTCGGACATGAACCTGTATGCTAGTACGCAGACGGGTACGCATACTTAGGTTCCCGGATTTCTCAAACCAACAAGTACGCAAACGAGTACGTATACTATGTTTCCCGGAAATGGATTACATATGTGCAAGAGTACACAACATGTCATATATAATAATGGTTAAGTGTTCTAAAATCTTATTTCAATCATTGAAACGTTCTTAGAAGATGACAATAGGTGTTTTCACACACTATTAGCATCAAAGCAATTTTCAGGTTATTGAAATAATCATTACGAAACATTCAAAGGCAACACCAAATGATTGAATCACACAAACCATGTAAAATATTACTCGGCAATTTTCACATGATATAAGATGAACTTGGTCGAAGCGAAAACTTGTTAACACATATTTCGAGAAATATGTAAGCGAGATAAACTCAGCTCGAAATCTCAAATGTGTATATAGAAAACTATACCGTAATATGACTTATGTCTCAATATAGGAGATAAAGTATAAATAGACTTTCCAAGTGATAGATGAGTTTAAGTCTCCGCATACCTTTTGTCGATAAAGTTCCACAAGCTCCCCTTAGTAGTTCTTCGTCTTCAAATGATGAACACCGTGAAAACTAAGATCAACTACACAATCTATGTCCTAGTCCGAGACATCTATAAATAGGCTAGAAATCAAGACTTATAGTTTTGATGACTAACATTGACAAACATGCTTGAGATAACAACCATGCGAGTTCGACCGAGCAGTGCTCTAACAAAAGGAGAATAGACTCTAGTCACAACTAGGACACAAGAAAGTGTCGGGATTAGGTTTTACAGTTGCTAGATTTATCCCTTATATATTCTTTCAAATCAGGGTGTGCTTTTATTCAAAACTAATATTTCTTAGTAACAAAGCATTCAATATTCACCGTTAGATGAAAACCTGATTTAAGATTCAAGCTAAGTCTTCTTAAAACCAAAGCAATATTTCTCCACCGTTAGATGGTCTTAGCTTGTTACACACAAATGAAATATACTTTCATTTAGATATGGGTAACCGTACCTAAACGTGTATATTGAGTTGGCTCAATAATAGTTAACCGAAGTTATCCATATGAACACTTTTGTCTTAACCAATTCATCTAACACTTTTAGATCAACTACGATGATCAATCAACCATGAAATATAATCAAATGAATCTCATTGTGTTTCAAATAGAGTTTGTTCACTATTTCACAGAAATATATATGACCCAATTGAATCAAAATCGGGTTGATTCATGAGAATCAATTCATGAACATCAAGCCACAGTTTGCAAAGATTGCCTTCCTTAATTCAAAAATTTATTTTTTCATGAGTATGAAAACATGCTTAATCGATTTTAGAGTTTTAACCACTAAGTTTGTGAACGGGTATGCAAACTATAGCTTCCGGACTTTTGTCTTGTCCAGCAGTTTTCAAACGGGTATGCATACTACTGTCTCGGACCATAACTCAGGTAGAACCGTTCACATACTGGTATGCAAACTTGGTTCCCGGACTTCAATAGTTAAAACCGTTTACATACTGGTATGTAAACAAGGTTTCCGGACCTGAATTATACCACAAAAGTTTGCACACTGGTATGCATACTGTATTGTATCAGACAAAGGTTAATTGTTTTAAACTCCCATTTCAATCATTGAAACATCCTTAAAAGACGACAATAGCTGTCTCACACAAACTATTAGCTTATAAGTAATTTTCAAGTGATCAAATGATCAATACGAAACTTTCCGAGTCTACATCAAATGATTGTCTCACACAAATCATGTAAGATGTTTCAAGGCAATTTTCACATGATCATCTTTTGACTTATTATTTAGTTTCCAAGAAATAAATTGTTTCCAACTAAACTTGTCAAGAATATGATAAATGTAGATAAAGCAAAAAGCTTCCAACACATATTTCGAGAATTAGATAACCGAGTTAAACTCAGCTCGAAATATCAAATGTGTATAATATAAAAGTCTATATATATATCTATACGACTTAGTCTCATTAGGAGATAAAATTTAATATACTTCTGAGTGATAGATAAGTTTTAGTCTCCATATACCTTTTGTTGATGAAGTTCCTCCAAGCTCTCCTCAATAGATCTTCATTTTCAATCGATAAACGCCGTGAAGTCTAAAACAACTACACATTCTATCCAAATCCGATACATAGCTATAAGTAGACTAGAAATTGAGACTTATAGTTTTGATCAACTAAACTTGACAAACAGGCTTGAGATAGCAACGCTTGAGAGTTCGACCGATCAATGCTCTAATAGATGGTACGAAATGGATGTCTTGTAAATACATAGTCAAACCGTTTAACTGTTTACTGGTCAACTCACAGTCAAGCGACCTAAAACCATTAAGGAACAAACTTAGGACTCAAACAGTAAAGCATACCAAAACTTACGACCCAAATACTAATTTGCTTTTTTTTTGTGACAAAAAGGGGGAGAAATATATGGAGTATACGGTGACTCGTAAACAATGAGAGAGGATATACGTAACAGTAAACCATTGATTAAGGGGGGGAAACATATCATGCTATATAGTATTACATACTACTAAAGTAAATAGCAAATATGTTCAGATTGAATATATACCTAGATTTTCTTTAGGGGGATTAAAGCTTCTTGTTATTCAAATGCTTCAACAACAACATTTATTTTTGAATAACTGCAGGTTATTGTGCTGTTGGAACTTGGAATCAAGCATATGAAGAATGAGTTAAGAGACTGTTATGCAATGTAATAATATCTTTTAATTATTGTATTCTCCATATGTAAAAGATTTTTGTTACTTAAATTAAAAAAGGGGGAGATTGTTAGAGCATTGCTCGATTGAACCCACCAAGCATTGGTATGTCAAGGTTGGTTGTCATATTTTACTTCCAAAACCCGAGGCTTCTTGATTAGATTACTAGAGTCAGCTTCATCGGTTAGACTAGGAATTCTAGAAATGTTGAGACAAACTCATGTTACTTTGAAGAACCTGAAGACGTATCGACATCAATGAATACATCCTCCTTCTGTTCGATGTTAGTAATACAAGACTTGACTTGTTTCTATGTTGCTTTCAAGTCGTTTATATTAAAACATAACATGTGAAGTTATATATGTGAATCTCTAGTATTAGAGACTTGATCATTTCATTGTGATCAAAGTGTCAAGGAAGAATATACAGGTTGTGTTACATCTTTGCTATAATGAATTACAAAGTATAACGTCTATCTTTTTTATTTCGTAATTGCGACATAAACACTATCTTTGTAACTTGTTACTAGATTGTTGTTTGAGGGTGAAAACCATTTTTGCTGATTTTGGTAATTTTGTGTGTGTGGGTGAGAAACTTAGTCTAAACCCTAAACAATGTACTGCACGAGAGTACTTTTGATTCGAGAGATCAATCTGTACAATCCTGGCATAAACCAAGAAATGGTTGTTCCAGGCTTGTTTTGGTCACAAAGTGAAGGAGAAGGGTTGGTATTAGAAAGGGAAGCGAAGAAAGTGTTGAGACCAGAATAGTTGATTCTGAAGATGTGGTTGTTTTACGACTTGTATCAGAAAGTGAAACTGGCTAGCAGAATGGAAAGATACCAGGTGATTTCTGAATGTTGTGGTATTCTCCTGACTAAAAACTTCTTCCTTGGTGGAAATAGGTGAGACCTATTTATACCACCTATTTCCACAAGTCGCAACAAAACGTACCATGGTCTCGTAGGAAGTGGAAGCGATTGAGTGGTGGAAGTAACGGGTAACGCCTGGAATTTATGTTTCCATAATGAAGGATACGTTTCACCATTACTTCTTGCCATTACTAACTGCCCCGCTTTATGACACTTTCTTGTAACGGGGGTATTGCACGGCACACGCTGTAAACCGCCAGACCAATACCCTGATGAGTATTCCCCAGTTTGTGACATGTTTGATGTCTCAAGTGTTTTCTGTGGAAAACATGTAGCACTTTTCTAAGTGTGGCGAGCCAAAATCAAGAGACTTGCCGTAGGAAAATAGCATGTGATGCTATTAGGCTTGTCTTGACTGGTTGTCTGAAACTTGCCACAAGTCTGCCAGTTCGGTGGCGAACTTGGATGGATGAGATTGCATCTCATGAGGAAGGCTAGCCGTTGATTATGGCTTCCTTCTGTTGGCGCCTGATGATGGCATAATGGCTCTTTGAGCGCGCGCCAGTGGGATTGCGACATGGCTGGCATGACCAAAGTCGGGACTTGGTGCCGTGGCCAGAATTAGGGTTTGGCACTGTGACCGAAATTAGGATTTTGGCACTGTGGACGAAATCAGGATTTTGGCACTGTGACCGAAATTAAGATTTTGGCACTGTGGCCGAAATCAGAGTTTTGGCACCGTGGCCGAAATCAGAGTTTTGGCACCGTGGCCGAAATCAGAGTTTTCGCACCGTGGCCGAAATCAGAGTTTGGAAGTGTGAACGAAATCAGGGTTTTGGCACTGTGGCCGAAATCAGGATTTTGGCACTGTGGCCGAAATTAGGATTTTGGTACGTTCGGCATGCCGATTGGCATGTGCGTCTGGCATGCGCGTTTGGCATGTGCGCCTGGCATGCACGCCTGGCATGTGCGCCTGGCATGCGCGCCTGGCATGTTTGGCATGCCGATTGCATGTGCGCATGGCATGCGCGCCTGGCATGTTTGGCATGCCGATTGCATGTGCGCCTGGCATGCGCGCCTGGCATGCCGATTGGCATGTGCACCTGACATGCACGCCTGGCATGTTTGGCATGCCGATTGGCATGTGCACCTGACATGCACGTCTGGCATGTTTGGCATGCCGATTGGCATGTGCACCTGACATGCACGTCTGGCATGTTTGGCATGCCGATTGGCATGTTAGCCTGACATGTGCGCCTGGTATGCGTGTCCGGCAGGTTTGGAAAGCCGTTAGCATATGGGCATGGTTTTGGGGGACCAACTTTAGTAGGGAAAGTTTTCTGGTTTTGCACCCGATAATCCGTGGCGGATTACTTGCTTGCTTGCTTTGAGCATAATTTCGACCAATGAGATCTAATTGTACTGCGCAGGGCGCAAAAACCCTAATTTCTGCAAATTAGTCAGGTTCATGAGCCTTTTATGAGTTATCACAATAATTGGATGGATTTTGTATGCCTCCACAAAAATCCTTGTTTACAGAATGCAGCATGCTTTCCTTCTGAGCATTTTGTGCAATGGCCTTAGCTTTGGTACTTGGAGGTTCATGCTACTCTGCTGCGAGCGAACATAAATCCGTCATGCCATACCGATGTTAAGGGTTCTGCTGGGGAACATAGCACAAGAAAAGTACTCAGTAGGCTCCGGAATTTGTGAGTAATGCATCTAGGAGCTTATATACTCATTAGGCTCTATACTAGTGAACAATTCATCTAGGAGGTTGAGTCTTGTATTGGCGAGGTGCCGAAATTTACAGGTCATCTGAGATGGTTCCTACATGTCCAGTCTGGATAAATTTCATGTAAATATATTGAACCGGTTCAATAGGTGTGCCAGTGGAGAGGTTGACACCCATGGATCTGTTTCTTTACATAGTGACGTCACATCAGATGTAAGGTTTTAGAATTTTAACCCTAAGCTAAAAACCACCATCAACATTAAGTCCTCTACTTAGCTCGGAACAGTGGCATTGTTGCGGGGTAAGCATAAGATGGTGACGGACAAGGATAAAATCGAAACGACAATTCATGAAGAGATTTTCAGGAAGATTTGGCTAACCTTTGTCGGGAGGCCTGAGGAATATGTGACCCTTGCATTGGTGGCTTTGCATAAATTCGGCTAGGCCATGGGTATTGGCATCAGCGTTGCAGCTTTGGCTTGCTAATCGGCAGATGTGGCACTGCAGCCTGGTCCACGGAACGGGCACTGGCTGGATCATAAAGGTAGATGGCGCTGGATATGGAGCGGACTGCTAGCTAGGACGCGGACTGCTGAAGGGATTGGCTTGGGACACAGACTATTGGTGTCGGCTTTGGGTTGGTGGAGATGGCGCTGCTTTGGACTTATAAGATGGCGTCGTTGGCTTGGTGAAGATGGCGTTGCTTTGAACGGCTAAGATGGCGCCGTTGTCTTGGTCACGGAAGTGCGGAGATGGTGCGGCTTTGAACGGATAAGATGGCGCTGCTTTGGCTGGTGAAGATGGTGCTGCTTTGAACGGCTAAGATGGCGTCGTTGGCTTGGTGAAGATAGCGCTGCTTTGAACGGCTAAGATGGCGCCGTTAGCTTGGTTTGGACGTGACACTGCTGGCTTGGCATTGATTCGTTGGCGCTTGGCTTGGCCGTGCGCTATCTTGGCTTGGCCGTGGCGCTGTCTTGGCACGCGGAACTGTTGGCTCGGCTTGGGACGCGGACTTGTTGGTTTGTCTTGGCCGGGCCCGGGTCCGGTTGCCTCTTTCCATGCATGGCCCAAAAATAAGAATCCTTCCCCTATTCGAACTCCAAAAGGCGCCATGCCTATAAAAGGCGTCACCCCTCCTATTTACCTCGTATTATTGGTTTTATTTCCACATCTTGGTGCTAGTAGCAAAGCGGTAGCAATAAAGCAGGCGAGCATATTCCAGGTATGTATTCTAGCGTTTCTTCTTTAGCTCGTTCTTTTATGTTGGTGTAAACCCTAGCAGACATATCTTCCGTAAGTTTGTAGAAATACTTCAGTATGAATGATGCCTCTTTACCAGTAGTACCGCAGTAGTGTTATCCATCTCATTAGTAACGAAGAAAACGAATATTATGCAAAGTAGGCATGCACGGGCGGATGAATGCTATTAATTCTTTTCCCATGAAAACCTAGCTTTAGGGTTTCCCTTTTCTTTTGCGGTCGTCAGCATAAATTCCATGGTGGGATGCACTCTTCCCTTTTACCGAGATCACACCTCCTGTTGCTAGACACGGCTCTAGCTAAGGGCGTGTTTTCCGCAGAAAAATACGGCTTGTTGAAGCGAGCATCAGTCCCCATTCCTTCGGCTATGAGTGTTCCTTTTGGCCATGTGTGCTATGACTTGTGACCAAAATAAATTGGCATGTGACCAAAATAGATTCTCCGCCGGTGATAGAGTAGGCTTCATGCACTCTCCTTTTGTTTTAGTAACTTTTCTTCGTTTTGCTCCGTCGTAGTTATTTTGAAGGCAAAAGCAGCATAAGAAAATTCTGTTAGGATGTCACCTGAAGATAGTCCCGCCGCCATGTCGAAAAAAGTTAGCAACTCCAAGCCCAACATGAGTGACGATTTTTTTACAAGGTCCGCCACAGTTAAGAGAAACCATCCCAAATATGTGGCTATCCTTCTGGGTGGTTCATAAAATGAAGGAGACACCCCATCGGTTCGTCCAGGGATCGTGATACGATTTTGTATTCAGAAAAATGAGTATCCTTCTTCTCCTATTGACTTCAGGGCTTGTCAGAGTCCATTGCGCTCTTTTGAGGAGTGGATGCGGTTCTTGATAAGTCAAGACCGCGTAAGAGACAGTCTGACCAGGGCGCAAATCCTCGATGCAGTCATGGATTCTACAACACTTCAAATCAAGAAAGACATCGTGTGTTTGGTCTCTTTCATCTCCAGATGGTGTCCGGACACTCATACGGCCATATGCAGGTGGGGAAAATAACTATTTGTTTAGAGAGTGTAGTCGTCCTGCTGATTCTTCCAATAACAGGGAATCTTGATATCACCTTGTCTGATGAAGAAGAAGAAATGCACGTCACTCTTATTGCTAAGTCTCTAGGGTTTGTTCGGAAAGATTACGAAACGAAGTGCTTCTACAGTTGGTGGGTGTCTGAATGGTTCTCGAAAGACTCGGAGCCGGATCAAATGAACAATATACTCCACGTTGCGGCATTTATGGATCTGTGGTTATCTAGAGATATTCTTGATGACGGTTCCGGCAAGAAAGAGATAATACATGAGCTCATCAAACTGGCTATCAAATTGGCGAAAGGTTTCGTCCTCCCTATCCTGGTTTTTTTCTTGGATCTTTGTATACCCATATGGATCACTTGGTCGCGGATATGTATGCTTCAAACGGTTACATGAAAGTAGACTTGTATTTCCACATCACCTTCCTCCAAACGTGGTTGTGGGAGCATTTGAAAAATTATGCTCCCAAGCCGCTGGTTTCACTTCCTGAATCCTATTGTGGTTCTAGGATACTCCGCTGGTTGAACAAGCGTCGAAATTTGGATCGAATCTCGTCGACTTATTTGATAATGCATATGCAGTTGGCTTTCGTCCTTGGGATCTGATCCATGCGTCCATAGTTCAGCCGAACACTTTCGCTGCTGCCACAAATATGACTTTGCTTTATGCTGGAGAGAATATGAGCATTGGAGAAATCATATTCATGTGAAGATGTACACCTGGACACATGCCATCTTTCTTCAGGGGATCTTATGAGGAGGTTCCTTATAATATTGACAGGGATGATCGGCATATGGGTTTTGACCAAGGAGTTACATTTCTTCTGTCAGTCGGCGGCTCCGAAAGAATTTTTGTCAGCTGTTCTTGATGCCAGTGTTCTTGCGCTGGGTAAAAATATCTCTTTCCTGCTCTCAGAACGAAGTCCATCGACGACCTCCAAATACAATGTGTTTTGGCAGGGTGAGTTTCTCGCCCTTCATGGGTATGTGAATGACGTGATGAAAGATCCCCGTGGCAAGCATTCCTCTGTGATTTTACCGGAACATCCATTGTTGAGGGAGTTTCCTACGGCTAAGCGGAAATCTCCCAGCCCGGATGTGGACAGTCCCCAGAAAAAGGAGCGAAGGTCTAAAAACCGTGCGGGTGGTTTTCAGTCGGATTCGACGGCTCTTGTGACTTTTAGTTCTTCCAATATGCGAGTATGTATGATTTTCTTCCCGATTTGGTCGTCTTGCATAAATATTTTTAATTGTTGCCACTGAACATCTCTTCCCTTTTGATTCAGGGTCTCAACAAGATAAACGCCTTTACCAGACTTGCATGTGGCCAAAAGGTGATGCCTTCTGAAGAAAATTCCGGCGATACTGAGCCTCTCAGCAGTGAAGAGGAAGATGAAGAAGAAGAAAACTCAGAGTCTGACGGTGATGGGGGAAGTTCTTCAGAGCGGGGCAGCGAATCATCTTCCAATCCCAGTGGTCCCACAGATGAGTTGGTGAGTCTCCCACACGTTCTCCTCTTGGACTATTTATTTATACCGCACAAATATTCAATCGGTGGTGTTTACAGGAGGAGGATGCTTCTGAAAATAGTTCTGAGATGGAGATTCACGGCAATGAAGATATAACTGTGTCTCCAATCATGGAAACCGTACCCGCTGGTAATCTGGAGATGGAGATTGATCGTCATGAAGATGTTGTTGTGTCCATAATGATAGGAAACGCTCCCATCGATGCAGGTTTGATTGTTTCCAAGGAATCCCTGCTGGTCGCGGAATCAATTGTAGGCGCCACTTTTGACCCTCCATTTTTGACTCCTCATGAAGGTCACGTGCTGATTGGAGGTTTCAGCGTACCAGTTAGGTATGAGGCGTTATATACCAAGATATGGTAAAGGTATGGACATATTGCCACATCCAAAAATATCACTAGACGATTTGCGCTGGTCAAGCGTGTGGAAGAAGTTTTATCTTCGATTTATGACATGCGCAATGTGACTGGCCATACTGTTTATGAAGATGTAATCTTAAACTGGAAGTTTCACCGGGATGTGCACGTGGGCTTTGAGTTCAACGTCTCCTGGTTTTGTAAAGGTCTTTCTGAAGTCCAAAGGTTGCAGGCTGAAGCGGCTGATAGCCCTTCCGCGGATTTGATTAATCAACAGGAGGCAGAAGTCGAGAAGTTGTCCCAGGAGTTGAAGCTGAAATAGGTGGCCCTCCAAAACGCGAAGGAGGCTTTCTCTAAGAAGAGAAAACCATTGATGAATGATTTTCCTTGAATATCTTCTATCTTCTGGACTTCTTTTTGCTTACGTTTTTTTTTTGAAAGGCAAACGAAACGTCTAGTTTATGGTTTGATTCTTTTCTTCTTTCTTTTTTTTTTAGATTTTTGGATTGATAGATAATTGTTACCTATGAGGGTTTTGGATTATTCTTTGGAATGAATTTTAGAATAATGCCGTTTTGATCATGACTGCTAGTAGCACAAATACTCCAAGACGGTAGAACGTGTGGGATGAAATTTTGGGGATAACATGGCTATCGATTCCTATTATCAACGTGAAAACTTGAAGTAGCAGATTATATACTTTTTCTAACAATACTTACTCGCTTTTAAGGTCTCCCAACAAAATGGATCTTCCGGGCGTAATGTAAAGACCCTCAAGCTCGTCAACGCTATTAGACTAGTCAAGAGACGTCTTAGCTGTTAATTACTCGATTAGTTTAACACGAACATTAATTAATAAGAATTAGTCTAACAACGACGTAGATATGAAACTAGTATCATAGATGAGTTCTCGAAAAGTTACGTGGATTAGACTACTCGAACGTGTCATTCGGTTACCAGACGAAGAAGATATCATCAGAACCGTGTGAAAGGCAAAATAAGCATTTGGTGTTTTGGCCGACCCGTATGCCCTTATCATTTTGAGGTGTCCCATTATCAAACCTTGACCTTATCCCTAGCCGGTCGAGAGGATAACTCTCATTCTTTCTTCTTCTTCTTCATTCCTCCTTCTTCTTCTCTTTCTTTTCTCCCTGCTCTTTTTATGCCGACGATTGAGAGGTGAGTTTGAGATTCGGTTTGAGAGAATCAGTTGATGAGGATATGCAGAGGTTGAAGGTGATGGTGTTGTTGTAAGTTGGGAAGCGAACAATTAGTAATCGAAGATATTAATCAAGGGAATTACAGTTAGGGTTTGTAAAACTAGTTAAGTGAGTTCGTATGGAATTGATAGGGTAATTAAGTTACTGCTAGATGAAGAAGCAATGGGTTGAGGTTTAATTGCAGTTTTGAAGATGTTCTGGAGTAAATCAGTTAGTTAAGGTTTCTGGATTTGAAGATAGATTTGCATGGAGCTGATAATGATGATTTCTAGTTGTTAATGGATGAAGATCGAATGGGTTGATGCTGTGTTTGTGAATTGAAGAGATGAGGCAGTTTTGCTGAAGAATCAATAAAAGGTAATTAGGGTTTCTCAAAAGATTGTTTAGGAATTTGGGTTTGTGATGAACTGATGAATTGGGAATTGAAGGTTGAGAAGTAAGATTAGAGATGGGTTTTATCTGAATTGGAGATTGAGGTTGAATATCAGTTTGAAATTGGTAGCTAGGGTTTGGATTGTGTCTTATTGAAGATTGTCGAGAATTGATTGTGTTTAATTGATGAACTGAGTTAAGTGAAGAAGGAAGTGAACTCAATGCTTGAGTTAAACTGTCTTTGAGGTAATTGTTCGATCTCAGTAAATCTAGTTTAGTTGTTTATTTTAGTTTTGAGTTTATGTGTTGTTGAATAAGGTTAAAGTAGGGAATATCAGATGAAGAATGATGGCTAAAAGTGGTGGTGGTGGTATCTGTTTTTATATTGATTGTGGGTGTTATGAATTGGTGTGGGTGATGATGCAGGTGGTATGGGGATTTTGTATGTTACAGTTGTAGATGGTGATGTTGTTATTGTTGGAAATGAGTTGAGAAGATACAAGTAGTGATGAATGATGTTAAGAATGAAAGATTTTCTCTTAAGATGACAATTTGGTGTTGGTGTGGGTGTTTTGAGTTGAGGTTTAAATGAATGATTGAGCTAGGAGGTTGTATGAATTGTACATGTTCAAGTGGGATATGAGTTAGGATTTGCATAAGTGTTGAGATTGAGATTGAGCATGGATGAAATGAAGTTGAAATCTCAGGGACAAAAAATACTGAGAGTATGGTGTATGGATTGTGGTATTAGTTATTTCTGGTGGAGCAGCAGATTCAGTTGTGCTGATAGAGTTGACTGAATATGGTGATGGTTCTAATGTTACAGTTATAAGACTAGTGATGATGTAACTTAATGAATGTTGCTCGAGACGAAGAGTTGAAGTTATAGAACTGACACAGACTCAACTGATATAATGGTGATTAAGTGATGTTATTCTGGAATGGGTTGAACTGAGCGTTGGTGCTGGTAAGTGAAATAAAAGAGAGTATGTAGAGGTGTTACCAGAGAGAAGTTAAAGTGTTGACTGTGTTGAATGAGAGTTAGATGAATGTGGTGAAGTTGAGCTAGTAGTTTGGTAGAAAGAGTGAAAGCTTGGAACTGCAATTGCAGGTATTTTATAGTTGTAACTTGTATTTGTAATTGGATTTGAAGTTATAATTTGAATGAATGAATTGATGTAATGAATAGATTGACATTAAACTGAGATTAGAGTTGCAGCTGTGTGAAGAACCTTTGTCCTGTACAATGTCTCAGGCTTGAACCTTAGCATGTCTGACTGAGCTTACTCAGTATGGCTCGGTTTGTTCTCAGCTGACTGAGTTGAGTTAACTCAGTATTTGGTTAGGATCCCGATTTGACTCAGTTAGTTGATTGAGTTGACCATTGACCCTGGACTTTGACTTGACGTGGACTGTTAGTTGACCCGTTGACCGTCAGATTGACCCAGTTGGGTCAGATCTTATGTAGTGGGCCGGACTAGTGGGCCGTACCGAATCAGGCCCATGGGCTTGGGCTTAGGGGCATCAATCTTAATTAGTGTTTGGACCACTTATGGTCCGAATTAACCTTTGGTTTCTTCTACAAAGTTGTAGATATTCATAAGACTTAGCTATGGACTATAGAATCAATCTAAATGGATTAGTAAACTCTTAACTATGCAAGAGATGGATAATGAAGATGTGTAGAACCATTAATGAGCTTGAACCTTTAGATAGATTTGTATGTTTCTTGTATGAGCCATTTTGGCTAGCTTCTTAGACTTCTTGTGTGATTAACAGTTAGCCTATTTAATTACGATCGATTCAAATGATGAACCAGTGGATCGTGGATCTCGAGGTAGGCGTGGCTTGTCATCAAAATAGGTGGGAATACATTTCACTCTTTTGTAACCATTGTTGTTTCTTTTACAAAAGTTTATGCTTAACAAACTCATGCATTGTCTAGTATGCATTCCATGTTTTGTTTAAATTGCATTACTATACTTCTGTTGATTTTGTTAATCTTTCCATGGTTTGGAAAGGACTTGTAATGTTTGTTTGTCATATGAATTGTTATAGGAAATAAGAATTTCCACGTGTGGTATATAGGATACGCTCCTTCACATTTATACCTAGAGCTTTTATGATATATTGGTCGGCAGTTTGCGAGTTCGGAATTGTCGATATCAATACTTACGATTAGGTGTGGATTTGCGAGTTCGGAATTGCAAAACCATAGTATACATTGTTTGAAGAAGGAGTTTGTCCATATGCATGTTTGTTTACTTCTGTGAGGATATGCTCTTTCGCATTTATATCTACATGAATTCAGCTTTTATGCTTATATCGGTCGACAATTTGCGAGTTCGGAATTGTAGACATCCATATTTACGATTAGGTGTGGATTTGCGAGTTCGGAATTGCACAACCATAGTATACATTGTTTGAAGAAAGAGTTTGTCCATATTCGTGTTTGTGTATTTCAGTGATTTGGTCACTATTTAGTGTCTGAGAAAGCATTATTGTTTTTCTTAATCTTGTTTATGATTACTTAGAAGTTAAATGTTAATTATTCCCACTTTCAGTTTTCAGAGACATATCAGAGTTGCGCAGCGAAAGCCACAAGTGTTGACTCCGTTAATTAGTTACCTTCTGTTATATTTATTGAATTGATTATTGTATCTGTAAACCAATTGACTATTGTATATGTATCATTTGAGAGAAGTTCATGTATATATATTCTGAGCGGGGTTAGTTTTGGGATAAGTTTTGTAGCAGATTTCTTAATTAAATGTTTAAGTATTTGAATTAGATTCGTAGTGCCTCTTTATTTAGTTAATCTCTTGGATTAGTCAGCTGCTAGCTTAGGGGGCGTTACATGGAAGTCTGAGTTTTGTGGGCGATGCCGTTGTGATTGTGAGAAGTCCCCAGTCATTCCTTATCGTGTAATAACTGACAACTGAGCTGTTGAACCCTGCATCTTTTGCTTCTACCATCTTGATATCCGGGTGTTGATGGTGGTTTTTAGCTTAGGGTTAAAATCGTAAAACCTTACATCTGACATGACGTCACTAGGACCACTAGCGCATTTATTTAATCATTCAACACGCCTACGTAAGAATTACCAGGGTACTTTTTTTTTACATATATATGTGTCATGTTCCACGACAGAACCCTTAGTATTGACCAACATCACCTTCGTATACCAAACCCTAAATTCTTACACCACCGTGCCAATGGCAAACCATGCAAGCCACGTCTCCGCGCCAAAGCATGCCAACCATGCTAGCCGCACCACCGTGCCAATGGAAAACCATGCCAACCGCACCACCATGCCAATGGCCAACCATGCCAGCCACGTCCCCGTGCCAAGGCATGCCAACCATGCCAGCCGCATGTGCCAATGGCATGCCGTGCCAGCCAAATCTCCGCGCCAAGGCATGCCAACCATGCCAGCCATGTCTCCGCGCCAAAGCATGCCAACCATACCAGCCGCGCTGCCGTGCCAGCCAAATCTCCGACCCAAGTCATGCCAACCATGTCAGGCGCACCACCGTGCCAATGGAAAACCATGCCATCCACGTCTCCGAGCCAAAGCATGCAAACCATGCCAGCCGCGCCACCGTGCCAATGGTAAGCCGTGCCAGCCACATCTCTGCGCCTAGGCATGTCAACCATGCCAGCCACGCCAGCGTGCAAATGAAAAACCATGCCATCCAAGTCTTCGCGCCAAGGCATGCCAACCATGCCATCCGCACCAACGTGCCAATGGCAAACCATGCCAACCATGCCAGGCGCACCACCGTGACAATGGCAAACCATGCCAGCCACGTCTCCGCACCAAATCATGCCAACCATGCCAGCCGCGCCACCGTGCCAATGGAAAGCCGTGCCAGCCACATCTCCGCGCTAAGGCATGTCAACCATGCCAGCCGCACCACCGTGCCAATGGAAAACCATGCCAGCCATGCCAGCCGCACCACCATGCCATCTACGTCTCCACGTCAAAGCATGCCAGTCGCGCCATCGTTCCAGTGGCAAACCATGCCAGCCACGTCTCCGCGCCAACGCATGCCAACCATGCCAGCCGCACCACATGTGCTAATGGCATGTCGTGCCAGCCACATCTCCGTGCCAAGGCATGCCAATCATGCCAGCCGTACCACCGTGCCAATGGCAAACCATGCCAGCCACGATTCCATGCCAAAGCCATGCCGTCCCCGCTACATGCCGCTAGCTGTCAAAACGAAGGGTTGCAACAATCAAAGGCCACCCTTCCATCTGAGATGCAAATCTTAGCCGTCCAAGGTCGCCAGACCACGCATGGTAACCTTTGGCCCAACGCCAAAACCCTGGTTTTGGCCACGCCTAAATCGCGCCAAGGAATGCCAGCCATGCCACATGTGCCAATGGCATGCCGTGCCAGCCACCTTTCCGCGCCTAAACCATACCATGCGGGCCTTCCCTTTACGGCTGCCAAAACGAAGGCGTGCAACAATCAATGGCACCCTTCCATCTTAGATGCAAATCTTAGCCGTCCAAGGTCACCAACCAACGCATGGTAACCTTTGGCCTAACGCCCACGCCTAAATCGCGTCAAGGCATACCGACCATGGCACATGTGCCAATGGCATGCCGTGCCAACCACCTTGTCGCGCCTAAACCATACCATGCCGTCCTTCCCCCCACGACTGCCAAAACGAAGGCGTGCGACAATCAACGGCCACCCTTCCATCTTAGATGCAAATCGTAAACATCCAAGGTCACCAACCAACGCATGGAAACCTTTGTCCCAACGCCAAACCCCTAGTTTTGGCCACGCCAAAATCGCGCCAAGGCATGCCGACCATGCCACATGTGCCAATGGAATGCCGACCATGCCACATGTTCCAATGGCATG
>NC_039368.1:52639591-52646051 GCF_003573695.1 Papaver somniferum | reverse complement strand
TCCAAGGTCACCAACCAACGCATGGTAACCTTTGGCCCAACGCCAAAACCCTAGTTTTGGCTACGCGTAAACCATGCCTAGGCATGCCGACCATGCCACATGTGCCAATGGCATGCCGTGCCAGCCACCTTGCCGCGCCTAAACCATACCATGCCGGCTTCCCCTCACAGCTTCCAAAACGAAGGTGTGCGACAATCAACGACCAAGCTTCCATCTTAGATGTAAATCTTAGCAGTCCAAGGTCACCAACCAACACATGGTAACCTTTGGCCCAACACCTAAACCGCGCCAAGGCATGCCGACCATGCCACATGTGCCAATGGCATACCGTGCCAGCCACCTTGTCGCGCCTTAACCATACCATGCCGGCCTTCCCCTCACGGCTGCCAAAACGAAGGTGTGCGACAATCAACGACCACCCTTCCATATTAGATGCAAATTTTAGCCGTCCAAGGTCACCAAACAACGCATGGTAACCTTTGGACCAACGCCAAAACCCTAGTTTTGGCCACGCCTAAACTGCGCCAAGGCATGTCGACCATGCTACATGTGCCAATGACATGCCGTTCTAGCCACCTTGCTGCGCCTAAACCATACCATGCCGGCCTTCCCTTCCCGGCTTCCAAAACGAAGGCTTGCAACAATCGACGACCACATTTCCATCTAAGACGCAGATCTTAAACTCCCAAGGTTACCAGCTAACGAAGGGCAACCTTTTGGCTCGACGTTAAGCCCTAGTTTTGGTCCCGCCCAAACAATGCCAAAACCATAGATTTTGGCCACGCCTAAACTAGGCCATATTAAAGCCATGTCGGCCATGTTTTCATGCCACTGGCTACCAAACGAAGGGTTGCAATAATCAATGGCTACCCTTCCTCTCAAGATGCAAAATCTCAACCGTCGAAGGTCACCACTGAGACGGCAAGTCTCCCAAGCTCAACTTGCCAAACAACAGCAACATGCTACATGTTTTCCACGAAAACACTCAAGACATCAACACATGTCACAAACTGGGGGATGCTCATTGGGTATTGGTTTGGCGGTTTACAACGTGCGGCGTACACTACGCCCGTTACAAGACAGTGTCATAAGGATGAGGCGGTTAGTAAATACAGGGAGTAATGGTAAAACGCTTTCTTTATGGAACATCAATTCCAGCCGTTACCGGTTACCACCTCCTCCCAATTACTCATCCGTTTTCCATTTCTTACGAGACCAGAGTACGTTTCATTTCGACTTGTATAAATAGGTCTTACCTATTTCCACCGAACAACAAGTTCTGGTCAGGAGCATACAACACTCAGAAAACGTTTGTTAGCTTTCCTATATGTTAGCTTCCTACTTTCTGATGCAAGTCACAAAAGAACTACTCTTCCAGGATCAACTATTCTGGTCTCAACACTCTCTTCGCTTCCCTCCCCAAAACCAACCCTTCTCCTCCTCTTTGTGACCGAAGCAAGTCTGGAACGACCATTTCTTGGTTTAGGCCGGATTTGTACAGAATGATCTCTTGAATCCAAATTACTCCCTTGCAGTACATTGTTTTGGGTTTAGACTCGTTTCTCACCCACACACCCGAAATTACCGAAATCAGCAGAAACCGTTTTCACCCTCAAATAATTGGGGACCACAGTGGGAGATTGATCTTTAGGTTACAATGTCAACTTTCAATCCTCGATCTCATATTTCGACCCAGATGTCAGGACGGTAGAATCCAAACGACCCGCCCAGGGATCGACGGTTCAGTTACCAGACGGCTCGGTTACCAGTCATAACACGACAAGGGATGACTGGGGACTTTCGACGGTCACGGCGGTGCTTCCCACAAAACTCGGTCTTACACCCGGGAGATTCCTTTTCATCAGGATATCCGAAAAACCGAGTAAGTCTTGCTAGACAAAATACATGGTCTACTACTTCAAATCTTCACAGGGGAGATAAAAAACCGATAACCATATTTTTCTCGTGTTTCATGCTTTCTAATATCGCACAACATTCACAATTCCATGACTTCCCTGGGGTACTCATGCCACTTATATTCATAACCAAAAACATCAATATTCTAAAACAGCTCATTCCAAATAATAATCCAAAACCCTCAGGGGTAATACTTGTCTATCAACCCAAAAATCCAGAAAATCAAAACCATAAACCAAACGCTTTGTTTTCCTTTAAAAAAAAACAGTCACCTACCCATACGTGCCTACTTTGCATAATAATGATTACCCGTCACTATATTCGAAGATGAATTGTTCATGACGAAGTGTTTCTACAAGTTTATGAAAGGCATACCCACCGGCTAGGGTTTACACCAGTTTAGAAGAACAATATTTCTACAGATTTATGGAAGGCATACCTATGGCTAGGGTTTGCGCCAACACGAGAAAACAAGAAAACAAATTGAAAGAGAAACGCTGGAGTACATAGCTGGAATATGCTTGCCCACTTTATTGCTACCGCGCTACCGCTAACACCAGGATGTGAGAACAAAGATACGAGATAAAAAAGGAGAGCCAACCCCTTTCATACGCATAACACTTTTGGAATTTGAATAAGGAAATGATTTCCTATTTGAGCTACGTATGAAAAGAGGCAACTGGGCCCGCAATAACAAGTCCGCGCCACGCCAAGCCAACAGTCCGCGCCATGCCCAACCGACAGTCTGCGCCATACCAAATCGAAGCCAGCGTCCATGCCAAGCCAGCGTCCACGCCAAGCCAGCGCCCATTCCAAGTCGATCCAGAGCTAACAACTTGCATCTTTCCAGCGCCAGCAGCTTGCATCCTTCCATCGCTAACAACTTGCATCTTTACAGCAGCTTGCATCTTTCCAGCGCTAACAACTTGCATCTTTACATCAGCTTGCATATTTCCAGCGCCAGCAGCTTGCATCCTTTCCAGCGCTAACAACTTGCATCTTTACAGCAGCTTGCATCTTCCCTGCGCCAGCAGCTTGCATCCTTCCAGCGTTGCTCTTGAACGCCCAGTAGAAGGGAATCAACAATATAATTTCATTACACGAAAAGATCAGGAACGACTTCTCCAAAATCGAAGCAAAGAAAAATCAGCAACCCCCCTGAGTTCACAAAGACTTTTTTCCCTGTCAGAGATGCATGATTTCTGGGGACTTCGCCCGCAAAATCGTGCAGTCTATGATGAAACATTTATGTGAGATTCTATATTTCTCCAAGGCACAATGTCAAGGCGTATTTGCATCCCTCAACCGCACTGCATCAGGGAAGCATCTGTTTCCAACCAGAGAAGCCGTTCCCAAACCCCAACATCTCCTGGAAAGCACGATTGATAGATGGAACTGGGGACTCCTAACCATTGTTCGCTTGAAGGGTGTCCAGTTTTACAACACACTGATTAACGCAGCCGCTCCGCTTTAACATCCTCTAGAAGCGACTCCGCTTCAACGATCACTCCGACAGTCGCTCCGCTTCAACGCTCGCTCCAGCAGCCGCTCCATTTCAGCGTTCTCTCCATAAACTTCTCCAGGATCAGAAGACGAGCTTCAGCGTTCGGCTTCTTAAGTTTCAACATCTTCTCCAAGAGTCGAAGCTGCTTCAACGACGCTTCTTCCTGCAAAGGGTCGTACCACCACGCTCCCCATGTCAAGCATCATGATAACAGCCAACCAATCTTCATAGTCATGGACAGTTTGCTCGCTTACGCATCCAGCCAATCCTTTTACTTCCACGGATTCCTGTACAACTCCAGCCAATGCTTTTACTTTCACGGATGCCCATACAATTCCATCCAACCTACTTTGTTACCACGACAATGTAGTCTCTTCTGATTACATCTGCTACCAAGAATTGTTGCCGCTCGTTTATTGATACCAGCCAGAGCTTCACCGCATCAACAATCACTACAAAGATGAAAAATGTAAACCGTACTTGAGGACTGAGGATATACACGGAATCCCTTCACTGTCAAATCTCAGAAGACACAGTCAACCAAAAGGCCATAGCCACAACAAGGTCATCTAATCTTCAAGGCTGCAGCGCAAGAATATCATCCCCTCTCTGTCTAGAAGACGCCTTCAACACTTTACGAGGCCGCGGAGGATCCCAAGCCTGCTCATAGGAAAACAACTTCAGAAACTGAAGAAAAATGCGACTGGGAACTTCTCTTCGCAGTCCATCGACGACCATCAAAGACTCATGAGATAACTCCAAAGACGCGGCTGAAACATTTTCTTGAAGAAACAGAGGGAGCCATGATAAACAACATAACTCTCTCATTCATACATATTTTCTATCCAGAATATTTCGTCCATGCGATATCCTGAGCATCCTAGCGTCACATCCAGAAGAGTACGATAAGCTTGTATCAAATCACGTGGACGTGGATTCAAGGCGATGCAATGAAAATAGGATACACATGGGGACTACCAGCATGAGACGCTTTCACTCCCCTCAACCAGGTTATTTATGATTTCAACATCATCACTGTCGAAGTTTCACGAGCCGCAGGAATTTCTCAACACGCAGCCGTACATGTACACCGAAGACTTAAAGAGCGTGCCACAAAGATACATTCACATATTCATCCATACCATCGGATCAAACCGAAGTATAACTGGGGACTTCTTACCACATATCATTCCATACGATAGTCCAAGATTCAGAAGATGGTTCGAAGGATGTCGCTTAGAACAAAGTCCTGGAAGACTTGATAGCAGCACATCGGCAACGGGGCGTCTCCCTATTTCATCCGGGGGCGCCAGTAGTTTTCGACCATACAAGCATTCACAACACATCATCATCACGATCAGAAGGCCCAGGTACTGAACAACCTAAAGCCGAGGATGGACCGACACCGCAACTACAATCTCCAAGATTAACCCTGACATGATCATTGCCGAGCATATATTCCATCCATCCGTCCCAAGAATGCAATGGAGTTTGGTAAATTTTGGAATCCACTGGAGAGACACTGCAGACGAAAGCGCGGATACAAACGAGCAACAGAAAACAGAAGAAGGTCAATACCTCTTTTCATACGGACGGAGTTTCTAGAGTTTTGCACAGAATAAAGTTCCCTTCTTGCTCCATGAACGGGAACAGATGACTCGGCGCGACTATGCTACCCTGGGCCCGCAACATCCCTCCTGAATTCTTCCTGAGTTTCATTGTCGGGCCGTCTTCACCACCTAAACGAGCTCAAAACCTAAATATTCCCGCGTGAGGAGATAGTAAATTCTTTTCCGGTCAGATGGAGGTGCATACCGTTAAAATCCGAGTTCGTACGAGAATTCTATAACGATTTTAGTAAGGAGCGCTAATTAGGGTTTCGGCATCCCAAACCCTGATTTCGACAAAGTTGCCAGGCGCCATCACTATCATTTGATAACCGAAGTTCCAGCGTCATTACCACGTTTGGTAGCCGAAGTTCTGAAACCAGTTTACACCATTCTGCGGGCTGAAGACAGTTTCCACCATTCCGCTGACCGAAGCCAGTTTCCTCCATTCCAAGCCGACCAACGCCTGCGGCTCTCATTCCAATCCAACCAACGCCTGTGGATCCCATTCCAAGCCGACCAACGCCTGCGGCTCCCATTCTAAGCCGACCAACGCCTGTGGATCTCATTCCAAGTTGACCAACGCCTGCGGCTCCCATTCCAAGTCGACCAACGCCTGCGGCTCCCATTCCAAGCCGACAATCTAGATCTCACCACTTCACGGTCTAGCCAGCAACACCACAAGTAGAATCTATGCAAGGCCGCCGACATGAGAGTCACGAACTCTCCTTACCTCTCGAAAAAGGTTAGTCGGGTCTTCTTGACTATCTTTTCATGACTTGTCATTTCGATTTTGTCCTCTCCTGTCACCATCTTATGCTTACCTCGCAACAATGCTCTTGTTCCGAGCTAAGTAGGGGACTTAATGTTGATGGTGGTTTTTATCTTAGAGTTAAAATCGTAAAACCTTACATCTGACATGACATCACTAGGACCACTAGCGCATTTATTGAATCATTCAACACGCCTACGTAAGAATTACAACGGTACCTTTTTTTTTACATATATTTGTGTCATGTTCCACGGTAGAACCCTTAGTATTGACCGACATCATCTTCGTACACCAAACCCTAAATTCTTACACCACCGTGCCAATGGCAAACCATGCCAGCCACGTCTCCGCGCTAAGGCATGCCAACCATGCCAGCCGCACCACCGTGCCAATGGAAAACCATGCCAACCATGCCAGACGCATGTGCCAATGGCATGCCGTGCCAGCCACATCTCCGCGCCAAGGCATGCCAACCATGCCAGCCGCACCACCGTGCCGATGGAAAACCATGCCAGCAACATCTCCGCGCCAACCATGCCAGCCGCGCCGCCGTTCCAGCCGCACCACCGTGCCAATGGCAAACCATGCCAACCACGTCTCCGCGCCAAAGCATGCCAACCATGCCAGTCGCGCCACCGTGCCAATGGAAAGCCGAGCCAG
>NC_039368.1:52638320-52639229 GCF_003573695.1 Papaver somniferum | reverse complement strand
ATCTCCGCGCCAAGGGATGTTAACCATGCCAGCCGCACCACCGTGCCAATGGCAAACCCTTCCAGCCACATCTCCACGCCAAGGCATGCCAACCATGCCAGCCGCAGCACCGCCAATGGCAAACCATGCCAGCCACGTCTTCGCGCCAAAGCATGCCAACCATGCTAGACGCGCCACCGTGCCAATGGCCAACCATGCCAGCCACGTCTCCGCGCCAAGGCATGCCAACCATGCCAGCCCCACCACATGTGCCAATGGCATGCCGTGCCAGCCACACCTCCGCGCCAAGGCATGCCAACCATGCCAGCCACGCCACTGTGCCAATGGAAAACCATGCCATCCACGATTCCATGCCAAAGCCATGTCATCCCCACTACCTGCCGCTGGCTTCCAAAACGAAGGGTTGCAAAAATCAACGGCCACCCTTCCATCTGAGATGCATATCTTAGCCGTCCAAGGTCGCCAGCCAACGCATGGTAACCTTTTGCCCAACACCAAAACCCTAGTTTTGGCCACGCCTAAACCGCGCCAAGGCATGTCGTGCCAGCCCCTTGTCGTGCCTAAACCATACCATGCGGGCCTTCCCTTTACGGCTTCCAAAACGAAGGCGTGCGACAATCAAAGGCCACCCTTCCATCTTAGATGCAAATCTTAGTCGTCCAAGGTCACCAACCAACGCATGGTAACCTTTGGCCCAACACCCACGCCTAAACAGCGGCAAGGCATGCCGACCATGCCACATGTGCCAATGGCATGCCGTCCCAACCACCTTGCCGCGCCTAAACCATACCATGCCGGCCTTCCCCTCACGGCTGCCAAAATGAAGGCGTGCGACAATCAACGGCCACCCTTCCATCTTAGATGCAAATCTTAACCATCCAAGGTCACCAACCAACGCATGGTAACCTT
>NC_039368.1:52554511-52638064 GCF_003573695.1 Papaver somniferum | reverse complement strand
AACGACGACCCTTCTATCTTAGATGCAAATCTTAACTGTCCAATGTCACCAACCAACGCATGGTAACCTTTGGCCCAAAAACCCTAGTTTTGGCCACGCCTAAAACGCGCCAAGGCATGCCGACCATGCCACTTGTGCCAATGGCATGACGTTCCAGCCACCTTGCCGCGCCTAAACCATACCATGCTGGCCTTCCCCTCACGGTTAACAAAAACAAAGCGTGCGACAATCAACGACCACCCTTCCATCATAGATGCAAATCTTAGCCGTCCAAGGTCACCAACCAACGCATGGTAACCTTTGGCCCAATGCCAAAACTGCGCCAACGCATACCGTGCCAGCCACCTTGACGCGCCTAAACCATACCATGCCGGACTTCCCCTCACGGCTGCCAAAACTAAGGCGTGCGACAATCAACGACCACCCTTCCATCTTAGATGCAAATATTAGCCGTCCAAGTTCACAACCAACGCATGGTAACCTTTGGCCCAACACCAAACCCCTAGTTTTGGCCACCCCTAAACCGCGCCTAGGCATGCCGACCATGCCACATGTGCCAGTGGCATGCCGTGCCACCCACCTTGCCGCGCCTAAACCATACCATGCCGGCCTTCCCCTCATGGCTGCCAAAATGAAGGCGTGCGACAATCAACGGCCACCCTTCCATCTTAGATGCAAATCTTAACCATCCAAGGTCACCAACCAACGCATGGTAACCTTAAGGCCAACGCCAAACCCCTAGTTTTGGCCACGCCTAAACCGTGCCAAGGCATGCCGACCATGCCACATGTGCCAATGGCATGCCTTGCCAGCCACTTTGCCGCGCCTAAACCATAAAATGCCGGCCTTCCCCTCACGGCTACCAAAACGAAGGCGTGCGACAATCAACGACGACCCTTATATCTTAGATGCAAATCTTAACTGTCCAAGGTCACCAACCAACGCATGGTAACCTTTGGACCAAAAACCCTAGTTTTGGCCACGCCTAAACCGCGCCAAGGCATGCCGACCATGCCACTTGTGCCAATGGCATGCCGTGCCAGCCACCTTGCCGCGCCTAAACCATACCATGCTGGCCTTCCCCTCACGGTTAACAAAAATAAAGCGTGCGACAATCAACGACCACCCTTCCATCATAAATGCAAATCTTAGCCGTCCAAGGTCACCAACCAATGGATGGTAACCTTTGTCCCAATGCCAAAACCCTAGTTTTGGCCACGCGTAAACCGTGCCTAGGCATGCCGACCATGCCACATGTGCCAATGGCATGCCGTGCCAGCCACCTTGCCGCGCCTAAACCATGCCATGCCGGCTTCCCCTTACGGCTTCCAAAACGAAGGCGTGCGACAATCAACGACCAAGCTTCCATCTTAGATGTAAATCTTAGCAGTCCAAGGTCACCAACCAACACATGGTAACCTTTGGTCCAACACCTAAACCGCGCCAAGGCATGCCGACCATGCCACATATGCCAATGGCATACCGTGCCAGCCACCTTGTCGCGCCTTAACCATACCATGCCGGCCTTCCCCTCACGGATGCCAAAACGTAGGTGTGCGACAATCAACGACCACCCTTCCATCTTAGATGCAAATTTTAGCCGTCCAAGGTCACCAACCAACGCATGGTAACCTTTGGCCCAACGCCAAAACCCTAGTTTTGGCCACACCTAAACTGCGCCAAGGCATGTCGACCATGCTACATGTACCAATGACATGCCGTTCCAGCCACCTTGCTGCGCCTAAACCATACCATGCCGGCCTTCCCC
This sequence comes from Papaver somniferum, assembly GCF_003573695.1. Classification (NCBI taxonomy): domain Eukaryota; kingdom Viridiplantae; phylum Streptophyta; class Magnoliopsida; order Ranunculales; family Papaveraceae; genus Papaver; species Papaver somniferum. The sequence continues at coordinate 52,636,296 of NC_039368.1, read as the reverse complement.
TCACGGCTGCCAAAATGAAGGCGTGCGACAATCAACGGCCACCCTTCCATCTTAGATGCAAATCTTAACCATCCAAGGTCACCAACTAACGCATGGTAACCTTTGTCCGAACGCCAAACCCATAGTTTTGACTACGCCTAAACCGCGCCAAGGCATGCCGACCATGCCACATGTGCCAATGGAATGCCTTGCCAGCCACCTTGCCGCGCCTAAACCATACCATGCCGGCCTTCCCCTCACGGCTGCCAAATATTAACCGTCCAAGGTCACCAACCAACGCATGGTAACCTTCGGCCCAAAAACCCTAGTTTTTGCCACGCCTAAACCGCGCCAAGGCATGACGACCATGCCACTTGTGCCAATGGCATGCCGTGCCAGCCACCTTGCCGCGCCTAAACCATACCATGCTGGCCTTCCCCTCACGGTTAACAAAAAGAAAGCGTGTGACAATCAACGACCACCCTTCCATCTTAGATGCAAATCTTAGCCGTCTATGGTCACCAACCAACGCATGGTAACCTTTGGCCCGATGCCGAAATTGCGCCAAGGCATGCCGTGCCAGCCACCTTGACGCGCCTAAACCATACCATGCCGGCCTTCCCCTCACGGCTGCCAAAACGAAGGCGTGCGACAATCAACGACCACCCTTCCATCTTAGATGCAAATCTTAGCCGTCCAAGGTCACCAACCAACGCATGGTAACCTTTGGCCCAACGCCAAAACCCTAGTTTTGGCCACGCCTAAACCGCGCCTAGGCATGCCGTGCCAGCCACCTTGCGCGCCTAAACCATACCATGTAGGCCTTCCCCTCACGACTTCCAAAACGAAGGCATGCGACAATCAACGGCCACCCTACCATCTTAGATGTAAGTCTTAGCCGTCCAAGGTCACCAACCAATGCATGGTGACCTTTGTCCCAACGCTAAAACCCTAGTTTTGGCCACGCCTAAACCGCACCAAGGCATGTCGACCATGCCACATGTGCCAATGGCATGTCGTGCCAGCCACCTTGTTGCGCCTAAACCATACCATGTCGGCCTTCCCTTCACGGCTTCCAAAACGAAGGCTTGCAATAATCGACGGCCACATTTCCATCTAAGACGCAGATCTTAGCCGTCCAAGGTTACCAGCTAACGCAGGGTAACCTTTTGGCTCGACGCCAAGACCTAGTTTTGCTCGCGCCCAAACAATGCCAAAACCTTAGCTTTTGGCCACGCCTAAACTAGGCCATATTAAAGCCATGTCGGCCATGCTTTCATGCTACTGGCTAACAAACGAAGGGTTGTAATAATCAATGGCTACCCTTCCTCTCAATATGCAAAATCTCGACCGTCGAAGGTCACCACCGAGCCGGCAAGTCTCCCAAGCTCAACTTTCCAAACAACAGCAACATGCTACATGTTTTCCACGAAGCACTCGAGACATCAACACATGTCACAAACTTGGGGATGCTCATTGGGTATTGGTTTGGTGGTTTACAGCGTGCGGCGTACACTACGCCCGTTACAAGACAGTGTCATAAGGATAATGCGGTTAGTAAATACAGGGAGTAATGGTAAAACGCTTTCTTTTATGGAACATCAATTCCAGCCGTTACCGATTACCACCTCCTCCCATTTACTCATACATTTTCCATTTCTTACGAGACCAGAGTACGTTTCACTTCGACTTGTATAAGTAGGTCTTACCTATTTCCACCGAATAACAAGTTCTGGTCAGGAGCATACAACACTCAGAAAACGTTTGCTATCTTTCCCATCTATTAGCTTCCCAATTTCTGATGCAAGTCACAAAACAACTACTCTTCCAGGATCAACTATTCTGGTCTCAACACTCTCTTCGCTTCCCTCCCCAAAACCAACCCTTCTCCTCCTCTTTGTGACCGAATCATCCATTTCTTGGTTTATTATACAGATTGATATCTTGAATCTAAAGTACTCCCTTTCAGTACAATATTTAGGGTTTAAACTCGTTTCTCACCCACACACCCGAAATTACCGAAATTAGAAGAAACCGTTTTCACCCTCAAACACCAGGTTGAAGAATGAAATTTGGAATTGGAAGTTGATATTGTAACCGAGAGATTAATCTCCTACTGTGGTCGCTAATTGTTTGAGGATGAAAACCGTTTCTGCTGATTTTGGTAATTTCGTGTGTGTGGGTGAGAAACTTAGTCTAAACCCTAAACAATGTACTGCACGGGAGTACTTTTGATTCGATAGATCAATCTTTACAATCCTGGCCTAAACCAAGAAATGGTCGTTCCAGGCTTGTCTAGGTCACAAAGTGAAGGAGAAGGGTTGGTCTTAGGGAGGGAAGCGAAGAAAGTGTTGAGACCAGAATAGTTGATTCTGAAGATGCGTTTGTTTTACGCACTTGTATCGGAAAGTGAAACTGTCTAGCAGAATGGAAAGCTACCAGGTGATTTATGAATGTTGTGGTGTTCTCCTGACTAAAAACTTTTTCCTTGGTGGAAATAGGTGAGACCTATTTATACAAGTCGCAACAAAACGTACCCTGGTCTCGTAGGAAGTGGAAGCGATTGAGTGGTGGAAGTAGCGGGTAACGCCTGGAATTTATGTTTCCATAATGAAGGATACGTTTCACCATTACTTCTTGCCATTACTAACTGCCCCGCTTTATGACACTTTCTTGTAACAGGCGTATTGCACGCCGCACGCTGTAAACCGCCAGACCAATACCCTGATGAGTGTCCCCCAGTTTGTGACATGTTTGATGTCTTGAGTATTTTCTGTGGAAAACATGTAGCACTTTGCTACGTGTGACGAGCCAAAATCAAGAGACTTGCCGTAGGAAAATAGCAGGTGATGCTATTAGGCTTGTCTTGACTGGTCGTCTGAAACTTGCCACAAGTATGCTAGTTCGGTGGCCAACTTGGATGGCTGAGATTGCATCTCATGAGGAAGCGTATCTGTTGATTATGGTTACCTTCTGTTGGCGCCTGATGATGGCATAGTAACGCTTTGAGCGCGCGCCAGTGGGATTGCGACATGGCTGGCATGACCAAAGTTGGAACTTGGTGGCCAGAATTAGGGTTTGGCACTGTGACCGAAATGAGAATTTTTGCACTATGGACGAAATCGGGGTTTTGGCACTGTGGCAGAAATCGGGGTTTTGGCACTGTGGCCGAAATAGGGATTTTGGCACTGTGGCCGAAATCAGGATTTGGGTACTGTGACCGAAATGAGGATTTTGGCACTGTGGCCGAAATCAGGGTTTTGGCACTGTGGCCGAAATCAGGGTTTTGGCACTGTGGCCGAAATCAGGATTTTGGCACGTTCGGCATACCGATTGGCATGTGCGCCTGGCCTGCGCGTCTGGCATGTTTGGCATGCCGATTGGAATGTGCGCCTGTCATGCACGTCTGACATGTTTGGCATGTGCGCCTGGCATGCGCGCCTGATATGTTTGGCATGCCGATTGGCATGCACGTCTGGCATGTTTGGCATGCGCGCCTGGCATGTTTGGCATGACGATTGGCATGTGCGCCTGGTATGCGTGTCCGGCAGGTTTGGCAAGCCGTTAGCATGTGGGCATGGTTTTGGGAGACCAACTTTAGTAGGGAAAGTTTTCTGGTTTTGCACCCGATAATCCGTGGCGGATTACTTGCTTGGTTGCTTTGAGCATAGTTTCGACCAGTGGGGTCTAATTGTACTGCGCAGGGAGTAAAAACCCTAATTTCTGCAAATTAGTCAGGTTCATGAGCCTTTTGTGAGTTATCACAATAATTGGCTGGATTTTGTATGCTGCCACAAAAATCCTTGTTTACAGAATGCAGCATGCTTTCCGTCTGAGCATTTTGTACAATGGCCTTAGCTTTGGTACTTGGAGGTTCATACTACTCTGTTGCGAGCGAACATAAATCCGTCATGCCATACCGATGTTAAGGGTTCTTCTGGGGAACATAGCACAAGAAAAGTACTCATCATGCTCCGTCATTTGTGAGTAATGCAGCTAGGAGCTTATACACTCATTAGGCTCTATACTAGTGAACAATTCAAATAGGAGCTTGAGTCTTCTATTGGCGAGGTGCCGAAATTTACAGGTCATCTGGGATGGTTGCTACATGTCCAGTCTGGATAAATTTCATGTAAATATATTGAACCGGTTCAATAGGTGTGCCAGTGGAGAGGTTGACACTCATGGCTCCGTTTTCTTACAGAATGACGTTACATCAGATGTAAGGTTTTACAATTTTAACCCTAAGCTAAAAACCACCATCAACAATTGTGTATGAGACTTTAAGTTGATTCCATGCCTAAAAAACTATGTTTAACTACATGAGTTTAAGAAAGTAAACTTGGGAAACTTGTTTCAGAGTTGAAATGAATCAAAAGGATTTGATGGTCTGATCCTTTTTGGAGATCTATAGTAGGGACGATCTCTGCCTTGAGGATCTATAACAGGACCGATCCCTATTGGGGATCTCTTGTAGGACCGGTCCCTAAAAGCATAACGTATTTCCGGTTTCATATACACTTTAGGGTTTGTGTGGTTATCGGAATATGGTTCGCTATTTAGGAAAGTTCAAAATGTCGACATAATGAGTATTTGAACGTGTGCCAAAATCTTATTTATTAATTGTTCAAAGATATTCCTTGATACTCAAGGTGACATCCAAAACAAATATTCGATAATCTTTTATTAGGATTTTCGAATTTGTATGTTTTATTTTCCAAATAAGTAAAACATATCTCCGGAAGATGTATTAGTAAAATATACTTGTATGCTAGTTAATATTGATTTATCATCCATGAGAGATTTTGGTATACGAGTTGGAATTAGACAAACCGAAAATTGGTATTTATTGCATATCTTTTGATATTTTTGGCGATGAAAATTCTTGGGTATCCAAACTACCTTGGTCTATAATTCCATCTTCCATCTTTCATGCCATCTCAGCATTTGGAATTGATCATGGAAGCACAACTCTTATGATGGAATCACAAAAAGCTGAAAATAATAGCTTTAACGGGACCCACTAGTATTTTATTTTTTCTAAACTTAAATTGGACCCACTGACCATTAACGTGGTCAAACACTTCCTTTTTTCTTTTCTTTTTTCCTTCCAGTTTTTCACTTCTTATTGTAATATTACATAACTACTTTAGCCAATAAAAATGGGACACGTATATAAAATTTGTTTCATGTAGCTATGAAACTACGAAAGTTATTTTGGTTTTTGACCATTTAGCGCTAAACACTATTCATTTTAACGTTTTTTTGAGCGCTATTTAGATTCGCGCTAAACGCTATTTTAATTCTCGCTCTACTTGGATTCCATGTTCCCTTTCACAAAATCATGGAAGATGGCTTGGAAAAAGTGAGGAACACTCCTGTTTGGAAGCCATTAGACTTGAAATTCCATATTTTTTCCAAGCTTGGAATAGCTTGGATTCCACCATAAGACTTGCTCTAATTACCGAAGTTTGCTCTTCTTACAATCTTATCCTGACACATGCACTTTACTTTGTAGCTAGTGTCATAGTCGGCTAATAATATTATTTGTAATACTATTCGTGAGAGGAGAGTATCCTAATTAAACGAAATCTTTTACGTCCGCTCTTCAAAGACTTTTCTGGGATTAAGAAAGCGTCTATAAGTGCGCTTGGTGGGAAATTAGAATCATATTATTATTTTAGTCTTCGATTATTGATTTGATTGACTAATGGTAATTGAATCTTGATATTCACCTAGTTTGATTATTCTGAGTGCCTTCTCTTCTGAAATAAGGTCACACAAAATAGATCAAGGATCGACAAAGTTCTGATTTGTTTTTAGATTGAAGATAGGCTTGTGAACATCCATTGTAAACAGACTCCATTTTGTGTGTGATTGATAATAACAAAACAAGTTATTGTCCAAGTACAATTGAAGACCGAAAAAGATAAGAAGATTTTTTGATTGGTTTCTGATCTTTGTGATATACTTTGTGCACACTTGATTAGCTAGATCCAACGAGTTTAATTATTTTCGATATTCATAACTTGTTGTGTAGATTGATGATTTATCATTTGGTGGTCTTATTCAGGATCTGAATCTGTTAGATTGTAAACTAAGATTTGATTATCTCGATAATACAGATCTTGGTTGATCTGAACCAATACAAATAAGTTTGTTAGTTTAAACAAAAGAGGCTTTATTTAACTCAAAAATATCTCTAATTTATTTCTTGAGATTGATAGAGCGGTTACCGTATAAAAATTACTCGTTTACTGTTTCGGAATGTGATCCAAAGGAGTTGAGTGCAAGAAGTCTTCACAGCGGGTGAAGCAACTTAAGATAATGGACTCTATCTTAGGATTTATGTGCATTAGGTAATAGGCGTAGAGATACTTAAGGAACTAGGTAACTTGGATTTAGTTTAGTTGGTCTTAACTATATGAAAGTTGGTAGTAGTCTTTGTATAACGGCTTTAATCTGAGAGTATTCAGAACTGGACTAGGTCTCGGGGTTTTCTGCATTTATGGTTTCCTCGCTAACAAAATCTTGTTGCGTGCTTTTACGGTACTTTCTCTCTTTTATTTTTATTTAGTTATAATAAAGTAATTGAGTTGTACGTTAGCCAAATACTTGGTTTGATCCCATAGTTGGTTCGGTCCGAACTTATACTACATACTAAATGAACATCTTGTAATTTCTATCTTCTTGACAGTTTCTGTCTATATTAGATCACACAACGTGGGTGTCATATAGGTTGATATCGAAAAGATTGTGGTGTACTTGGTACCCTCGTTATTTTACTTTCGGATGGTTGTAATAGTGAAACGTTAAATCTTGGTTTGGTTTCGGTGGACTCTCAAACCAAAGCGGAAGTTAAAGGTTTAAAATGATTAATTTAAACCATGTGAATGATCGATATTTATTCTATCCGGTGCAACACATGCTTCATTTTTTCCCATGGGAAGAAGTTAAGTTATCTATTTAAGTTGGTTGATAACATCTGGAAACATTATTGGGTCGTTTAAAGGAGCATATTAGATACTTGATACAAGATATTGTCAAATTTATTTTAGTTGTTTCTTGGTAAAATTAGCCTTTGAAGATGTAAAACGAGTCACTCTTGGTGCTATATAATGTGTTTATGTATGTAATTTTCACATCAATGGATATTTAAGTGGTATTATTTAAAAAAAATATATGTATTAGAATTTAAGGCCTTATTTTTTGATCACTTCGCGTCCGGGTTATTGATGTGATTCATTATGTGTTTAATTTAGACAATAGAAGTCAAATATGTTTGAGTACTTTCCTGATTATTTACATGTAATCAATTATCATGTTCAAAATTTTATGGTTCTCAGTGCTCTTAAATATGTATTACTAGCTCTGTGTTTCAGATATCGCGTCCTCAGCTTTTATCATTTAATTTATATCGACGATATTCTTGTGTGCACTTATTAATCGATTATTGTTATGACTAATTTACTATTCTCGGTTAGATAACTAACAAAATTCTTTAAAAAAAAATTAACTTTCAAATACTTGGAACCAACATAAATTTATATTATTTTTTTGTTCATGGTTTGGGAAAACTGACGATTTTACGTTGGTCTATTTTTGAAATGGTTTGGTTTAGTTTTAGACTCTAAGAAACCATTTCTCATATTTTCAGTTGTGGTATATATAATTAAAATCTTACCAAATCGTACCATGTGCACCACTGGATACGAATTTTATATTAATTGGTAATCACAAATAATAACAAAAAAAGGTGACCTAACTATGTTCTAAGACATCAAAACGGTCGTAAGTATGCAAGAGAGCTGGGTGAAAAACTAACAACATAGGAATATAATCAGTACTTACCCGACTGATATGACATACTTTTTTTTATCGAGTATCAGCGGTACCATATTATAAATACTAACGCCTAAACCAGTCGTTCACAAATGCGTTGTTCCCTCTGTAATTCTTAACGCAAGTACTACGTTGGAAAATTTCTCTCATGTGTTTCCAAAATTTAGAAAAAGACAACTATTACGATGCATAATTTCTCTTAAATCTAGTATAGTTAGATAATCACTAAGAAAAATCGGGGGTATAAAAACCACACCTAATAATTCATTCGGCTATCTGTATGGACTAACTCCAATATAATTCCGAGAGCATCAGCTTATAAAGAGCTCGACCAAGAAATATATCAAAGATTTGTATCTCAATTTCTCTATACAATCTGCAATCGAATATATAAATATATGTGAGCCCGGTTGATATGAGAAATAACTTGCACGGTACCAAAGACCAATGCTCAAGTGCCAATCAATTACTATCCAACAATCAAGGTCGGATTTACCAATTGATTGAACTACGCACAACCTGTGATATTTTAATTATATAAACAAATATAATGCGAAAAAGAAATAACACAGTCACCAAAAGTTTTGTTAACGAAGAAACAACAAATGCGGAAAAACCCCGGGACCTAGTTCAGATTCGAACACCACACTGTATTAAGCCACTACAGACACTAGCCTACTACAAGTTAACTTCGTACCGGAACATAGTTGATCCCTAACCAAGACTCACAACGATTAAGGTGCAGTCTCGTTTCTTACGCCTCTTGAACCACGCCGGATTCTGCGTAATTGATTCCCTTAGATGATCTCACCCACAACTAAGAGTTTCTATGACCCAAAGTCGAAGACTTATAAACAAATCTATATCCCACAGATAAGTCTATTCTGATAGATAAATCTGTCTCCTACAAAAGTACCTATGAAGTTTTTTTTTCGGTCTTTTGATAAATGAAGGTGAACAGTAACCAATTGATAATCCAGTCTTATACTCCCGAGGAGCATCCTAGAAATATCAATCACCTTACAATAACTTAACTATATGGTAGTAGAAGAAGTTATTGTGGAATCACAAAGAATGAGACGAAGAGCTTTGTGATTACTTTTTATATCTTACTTATCAGAGATAAATCTCGAGTAAATCTTAGGGAAGATAAAACTCAATATGATACAACAAGTAAGATCAGATCACGCAACTACAGATAAAATAGTTGGTTCTGGCTTCACGAATCCCAAATGAAGTCTTCAATTCGTTAACCTATAATAGTTTTGGGAAAACCTAGGTTAAAGGAGAATCGACTCTAGTCGCAACTAGGACACAAGAAAGTGCCGAGATTAGGTTTTCCAGTTGCTACAGATCTCCCTTATATAGTCTTTCAAATCCGGATTTGCTTTCAATCGAAGCTAAGATAGCTTAATAACAAATCATTCAATATTCACTGTTAGATGAAAACCTGATTTAAGATTCAAGCCAAGTCTGCTTAAAACCAAAGAAATATCTCTCCACCGTTAGATGGTCTTAGCTTGTTACACAAAAATGAAATATAGTTTCATTTAGATATGGGCAACCGTACCTAAACGTGTATATTGAGTTGGCTCAATAATAGTTAAGCGGAGTTAGCCATATTGAAAATGCGGGGGTCTAAGAACCACACCCTACAATTCGTTTGGCAATCTGAGAGGACTTACTCCAATACACTTTCTAGAGAATCAACTAGACAGTCAGACTCAATCTACAATAAAGTATATCAAAGAGTTTAATATCTCTAACTCTTCATTCAATCCGCAATCATCAAATATAAATCTGAGAGCCTGATTGAATATAAGAGGAGTTACTTGAACGGTACCAAAGACCAATGTTTAAGTGTCAATCAATGTAAATCAACAACCAAAGGTTGGATATTCTAATTGATTGATTTTAACGCACAACCTGTGATATTTCAATTATATAACAAAATATAATGCGAAAAAGAAATAACACAGACACTAGAATTTTGTTAACGAGGAAACTGCAAATGCAGAAAAACCCCAGGACCTAGTCTAGATTGAACACCACACTGTATTAAGCCGCTACAGACACTAGCCTACTACTAATTAACTGGACTGTAGTTGAACCCTAATCAATCTCACACTGACTCAAGGTACAATTACGCTCCTTACGTCTCTGATCCCAGCAGGATACTACGCACTTGATTCCCTTGGCTGATCTCACCCACAACTAAGAGTTGCTATGACCCAAAGTCGAAGACTTGATAGAAAAATATGTCTCACACAGAAAAGTCTATAGGCTTGAATAAATCTGTCTCCCACAGAAATACCTAAGAGTTTTTGTTCCGTCTTTTGATAAATCAAGGTGAACATGAACCAATTGATAAACCAGACTTATATTCCCGAAGAACAGCATTATTATCAATCGCCTCACAATAAACTTAATCGATTAGCGAAACAAGTTATTGTGGAATCACAAACGATGAGACGAAGTTTGTTTGTGATTAATTTTATATCGTGCCTATCGGAGATATAAAATATCGAGCCAAATATTTCAATTGTACTCAACACGATAGAAACAACAAGATCATATCACGCAAATACAAAGATAATAGTTGGGTCTGGCTTCACAATTCCAATGATGTCTTCAAGTCGTTAACCTACAGGGTCTCGAGAAGAAACCTAAGGTTAAAGGAGAATCGTCTCTAGTTATGCAACTAATAACACACCGGAGGTGTGGGGATTAGGTTTCCCAGTTGTTAGAGTTCTCCTTTATATAGTTTTCAAATCAAGGTTTGCAATCCAAGTTACCTTGGTAACAAAGCATTCAATATTCACCGTTAGATGAAAAACCTGATTCAACCAAGCTAATATCTTTCAACCGTTAGATCGAACTTAGCTTGTTACATACAAATTAAATGTACCCTCATTTAGGTTTATGTAACCGTGCCTAAACGTGTACACCATGTTGGTTCACAAATAGTTAACCGAGGTTAGCCATATGATTACTATCATATCAACCTTATTCATCTTAACCATAACTAGTTCAAATGACTCAAATGAAACTAGTTAAGAGTTGTTTAATTGTTTAGAAAACACAATTGAAATCAAATCGGTTTGATTCACTTGAATCAATCATGAACATTATAGCCATGGTTTGCAAAGATTACATTCCTTATCATTTAAATGTTTAAGTTCATGGACTTGACCGATTTGACAAAGTAACCAGCTTAAGTATGTGTACGTGTATGCGTACTTAAGCAACCGGTTTTTGAGTTTGTAAAGTTCCCAAACTCAGCAGAAATTTTCGGTTCAAAAACTTCCGCCAGTATGCGTACGGGTACGCATATTAAGGTGACTAGTTAAGAGTTTTGCCAAAACCAAACTCAACAGAAATTCTCGGTTCGACAACTTCCGCCAGTATGCGTACGGGTACACATACTTAACCTGTCTCCTTCCCCATTTTCGTATACACACATATGCATACTCTTGGCTTCCGGTTTATGTACTTATACACTAATGTGCGAACACACATACATATGCTTATATCCAAAGATGGTTACATCATCAACTCTTTATTTCAATCATTGAAACATTCTTCTATAATGTCATAGCCGTTTTCACACACTATTAGCATCAAAGCAATTTTCAAGATATTGAAACCTTCCAAGTCTTACACCAAATGATTGTATCACACAAACCATGTAAGATGTTACTCGGAAATTTTCTCATGATATAAGATGAACTTGGTCAAAGCGAAAGCTTACCAACACATATTTCGAGAAATATGTAAGCGAGATATACTCAGCTCGAAATCTCAAATGTGTATAGAGAAAACTATATTGTAACACGACTTATGTCTCAATATAGGAGATAGTAGAAATAGACTTTCCAAGTGATAGATAAGTTCAAGTCTCTATATACCTTTTGTCAAAGAAGTTCCACAAGCTCCCCTTAGTAGTTCTTCGTCTTCAAGAGATGAACATCGAGATATTTAAGCTCAATTACACTATCTATGTCCTGGTCCGAGACATCTACAAATAGGCTAGAAATCAAGAATTATAGTTTTCATCACTAACATTGAAAAACATGCTTGAGATAGCAACGCATGCGAGTTCGACTGAGCAATGCTCTAACACATATGAACACCTTTTGTCTTAACCACATTCATCTAACACTTCTAGATCAACTATGATGATCAATAAATCGTGAAAGATAATCCAATGAATCTAATTGTGTTTCAAGTAGAGTTGTTCAATTGTTCATAATTTCAGAAAAATATATATGAACCAATTGAATCAAAATCGGATTGATTCATGAACATTAAGTCATGGTTTGCAAAGAATGCATTCCTTAATTCGTAAATGTATTTTTTCATGAGTATGAAAAACATAATTAACTTATTTTAGAACTTTAACCACTGAGTTTTCAAACAGGTATGCAAACTATAGTTTCCGGACTTTGGTCTTGTCCAGCAGTTTGCAAACGGGTATGCAGACTGCTGTCCCGGACCTTAACTCAGGTAGAACCGTTCGCATACTAGTATGCAAACTTGGTTCCCGGACTTTAACAGTTAAAATCGTTCGCATACTAGGTATGCAAACAAGGTTCCCGGATCTGATCATACCACAACATTTTGCATACTGTGTTGTATCCAGACAAAGGTTAACTGTTCAAAACTCCCATTTCAATCATTAAAACATCCTTAGAAGACGACAATAGATTTCTCACACAAACTATTCGCTTATAAGTAATTTTCAAGTGATCGAATGATCAATACAAAACTTTCTGAGTCGACATCAAATGATTGTCTCACACAAATCATGTAAGATGTTTCAAGGCAATTTTCATATGATCATCTTTTGACTTATTATTTAGTTTCCAACAAATTGTTTCCAACTAAACTAGTTAAGAATATAATGAACGTAGCTAAAGCAAAAAGCTTCCAACACATATTTCGAGAAATAGATAACTGAGTTAAACTCAGCTCGAAATATAAAATATGTATAATATAAAAGTCTATGTATCTATACGACTTAGTCTCATTAGGAGATAAAATATAATAGACTTCTAAGTGATATATAAGTTTTAGTCTCCACATACCTTTTGTTGATGAAGTTCCTCCAAGCTCCCCTCAGTAGATCTTCGTCTTCAATAGATGAACGCCGTGAAGTCCAAAGCTGAACTACACATTCTATTCTAATCCGAGATATAACTATAAGTAGACTAGAAATCAATACTTATAGTTTTGGTCAACTAAACTTTACAAACAAGCTTGATATAGCAACGCTTGCGAGTTCGACATAGCAATGCTCTAAGACATTGGTTATTGGGTGTTGCAGATATGTAATATAAACTAGTCGTTGCTTAGATCGCAAAAGCTTTTCCGCTATAATTCAACACCAACTAAGTATTTGTACAAATATATTATGTTTCTTACTTAGTCTAATTACTTTTTGAGACATTTAAATTAAAATATATTGGGAGGGAACTTAGTTTTCGTAAACTATTATTTGGGTGTAAACTTAGTTTCGGCCCCATATAGCCAAGCACTATAATACTTGTGTTTTTGCTTATCCTTAGCTTAACTAAAAAGCTAAATTGTCACTAAGCCAATACCTAGGATGAATGGACTATCCTGTTAGATATTTGGGTGTACCCTTATTTCTACCAGACTCTCTTATTCTGACTGTTTACCTTTTATAACTAAAGTCACTAAGAGGGTGCAATTTTGGAATAAAATATTTTTAGCTTACTCTGGTGGTATTTTACTTATTAAAGTAGTGTTATGTGGTATGGTTTATTTTTGGTTCTCTTGCTTTGTTTTGCCAAAGAGTGTTATCAAGGAGCTTATCTTTTTTAAGAGATTTCTTCGAGCTGGAGCTGATTTGAGGAGAAAGCATAATCATGTTAGTTGGGTCCAAATTTGCAAGTCATATTGTGAAGGGGGATTAGGTGTTAAAGAGTCGGAGAAGATTAATTTATCTTCCAATCTGAGAAACATTTGAGAACTAGTTTCAGGTAAAGATACTATCTGGACTAGATGGGTGATTGTAAATCTGATAAAAATCTAAAGATATCTGGAGTATGGGAGTGCCTCAGGATTGTTCTTAGAGTTTGAGAATAATTTTGGAGTGTAGAGATATAACCAGGCTTCTTTTGTGTATTGTTTTTGGAAATGGCTCTTCTACAAGTCTTCTTCTTGGTGTTTGGCATCCTAGGGGTACACTTTGTAACCGGATTCCTGTAGGTAGTATAGATTATTTTATCAGTCAGGGTATGCACTCAGTGTAAGATTTTAAGCATAATGATTCCTGGACTTTGCCAACTGAAGAAGAGATGAGAGTTAGTAGATTATGTTCATGCTATTTAATTTTATAGTAGGGAGGAGTGGTGGCTCTCTAAAAGAGTCACAGAAATTATAACCGCAAGTGCACGGCGTCGAAAGTGGCAAACGTGCAAGTACGGGTCGATCCACAGAGACTTGGGGATGTGTTGAGATTCTCCTAAGCTAATTCTATATGCAAGGCAGTGATAAAAGATAACTGTGAGATGTTGGCAGGAAGCAAAGCAAGTGACTAAGAATGACAGTGGAAAAAAGTAGTGAAGAAACTGAAAACAGTGGGAATGGAAGTGTATGAAGATGGATGAGAATTCTCTTTCACCTAGCTAGTTCACCTAGGTTAACCTTGTCATGTGTCTAGTTAACTACCTAAAGTCCTTGGATTAACCCCTAGCATTGCCTATCTGATTATAGCATAGGAAATCACAGGTCACTTAGGGTCTAGGTCTCTAACTAATATGGATTTGTTAATCCCTCAGACTATCACTGACTCCTAGCATTAATGGTCTGTTTAAAGCACCACTAATCACAAGCCAATGAACCCTTGGAAAGTCACTAACCTAACTGTTTTTAGCTCAACAGAGACTAACTCAAATGGCTAACCATTTGGCTCAAGGGTCTTCTCACCCTAGTGATGGATTAGAACATGCTGGAGTTAGGAGCTTTCATGTTGTCAAGCATTAAGACTCAAAACAATAACATATAAGTAAACATGGGAATTACAGGACTAACAGTAGAAGATTCACAAGACAACAAACAATTGAACATTCACACAACAAACATTAACAGTGGATAAGAAGAAGATATGCATTGGATTGAAAAATGAAATTAACCCAATTAGGGGGAACTAGGATGACCCAAGAACCCCTTTTGCATTCTCTACAGCTTCCCTTTTATAGTTTTTCAAAAATACAAAACCCTAATTCGAAACCCTAATTTTTTGGGGAAAATCAAATTCTCTCACCAATTTCCTAAATTGAGCTCGACCCATGCTTTGGGTATGTCCCCTCTGCTCTTCTGAAGCTTTTCCTGCCCTCAATTTTGTCTTCTCCTCGCTGTTGGTGAAACCCTAGCTCGAGCTTTCTTGTCAAACCCACACCTAGGGTTCAGAGATGTGAATTTGGAAAGAAGTCTAGGCTAGGGAGAGATGTCGTGGTGTTGTCGGTGGTTGTGTGGTTCGAGAAGAATGTGTAGCTGGTGGAGGTGATGGAGTTGCAGAACTGTGGAGCAGCTCTCTGCAGTTTGGGGAAGATGAGAAGAAGAACTCGATGGAGAAGAAGGGTCCGGTTGGTTAGGGGTATAGGGTTCTGATGCTAGGGTGTGAGGCGGGTGTATCAAAGGTTGATGCTCAGCAAAGCGAAAGTGTAGGATGAAAAGGTGATGGAATGATCCAACGACGAGATACAAGCGACCGTTGGATGATGAGATACAACAAAACTGACGGCTTCAGATGGAGTTAGGTACTATAGTGTTTGACGATAGCTTCGGAGTTTGATGCACAATGATGAGGCGACCGTTGGATGATGAGATGGATCCAATCTGACGGCTCTCATGGAAATGGGTATGGATAATGGAAATGGATTTGGGTAAGGGTCTTGGGTATGCCAAGCCCATATCTTCTTTAAGAACAATTCTTCCTCTTCAAGCCCACTTCTAGTTGATCCGGCTCTTGCAAACATCATTCTTCGCTTCCTCCTAGCGAGAGTCTTTGCCGTTTCTTTGCTCTTTTTGCTCCTTGAGTTAACCAGGCTTTATTTAGTACCTAAAAATGCAAAATTAATTAAGAAAAGTATTTATTCTTGAAAACAACGAAAACACAGAATATGGGATAAAATGTAGAATTAATGCACAAAAGATGAGTTAAATGCCAAGAAAAATATATAGAAATATGCACTTTTTAGCACTCATCAAGGAGGATAAGCTGATTCGGATGACTAGGAAGTACGGAAAATTAGAATGACAATGATAATGTTTTATCTATGAAGAGGCTGGTGGTGTTGTTGTCTAAATTGATTTGGTTTAAAGGAGTTATTCATATAAATTCTTTCATATGATGGTTAGCTTTGAACAAGAGGTTGAAGATTAGGAAAAAACTTGTGCAATGCAGTGTAATTGTTGGTGCTAGGTGTTTATTGTGTAAAGTGGCTATTGAGGATGATAATCACTTATTTTTCAGTTGTTATTTTCTTTTAGTATATGCAAGGAACCGTGTATAGGTTGGGTTATAGTAGACGTTGTTCTTTTGATTGGGAACAAGAGTTGAAATGGTGTACTGATAACTTTGTCGGGGGAAGGATTGTAAACACTTTTAAGAATCGGGCTTCTAATAGTTTTGTTTACCATTTTTGAGAAGAAAGAAATAAGAGACTTCACTCTACTAAGGATAGTACTGTTGATATCGTGAGTTTTCTTATTGTGACTGATGTGAGATTAAAGGTGGAGGGTAGTTTATTTACAAATAGAAAGTGTGGAGCAGTGACCCTTTTCTTAGATAGATAGAATGTTTCCCGTTGGTTCACTAAGAATATTATCCCTTTCTAATGGAAATTCCCTACTTTTGATGAGGTGATGATTAATATAGATGGATCCAAAAAGAATGATGTTGTTGGTTTTGGAGCCATAATCAGAGACAATGATGGCTTACCTATTGTTGTTGTTGCCGTGGGTGGTTCTTGGTTAAAGACAATACTAAAACTAAAGGGTGCTGAATTTGTTTTCAATCTGGCATTGAAGAATAAAAAAACCTATAATCCATATTTGTACGAGTTCTATGTCTTTCTATCATATGTTCAATAGTAAGGAGCCCAAGCCTAACTGAGATGTTATGCATATCTAGAGAAGGATTTTTCATATGAGAAGACTGTTTAAAAAAATAAAGTAAATCATGTCCATAGAGAAGCTAATAGGACTGCAGACTTGCATATTTATACGCTCCCCTTTGAAGAGTTTGTAGAGATTGTTCCTGGAAATTTCGACAATGAACTGAAAAAGACAAACTAGAAAGTTTATTTTCGTCGTAATTAATTTTTATTTGGTTTGAATTTCCTTAACCTGGCAGGCTGTTTCAAAAATAAAATTAAAAAACAACTCGTGAATCGCTTCGTATTGCAGGTCGACCAGATTAGAGAAGCACTGAGGCTAAGCCATCGTTTAAACAATTCACAATTCCGCAAGAATCTGCCAAGAAGTGTTGTTTTCAACCAATAGCTAACGTGTTAGAAAACGATTCCTATAAGGTGGGCCTATGAGTAAGACTCCAAGTCCTCCACGACTTGACCAATTCCTCGGCACTGACTTACAATATGTTTGTTTTCTCCTCTATGTAGAGGCAAAGCACTACCTTCCTCTATGTAGAGGTGGGTCCCATTATTTTGTTTTTTTGTTTTTTCCACCACCAATACAAATATAGAGGCCAAACCTCTATTAGATAGAGGAAATGAAATAGCAGTAGGAAGGTGCTATTTTGGGGGCCAAACCTCTATTTTATCCGGAAATATCTACTATTCCCTCACACTAATTTTAAAATTCTACTTTTTGTCCTCGATTCTAAATTTTCTTTACCAGATGAGATCTGTAATCATCTCTCTTGCCTCTCTCTTTCTCTCTTGAACCCTCATCAAACTCAGAGAGATATAATGATCTTCATCTTGGTTAGGGAGAAGGATGGATTTCGTATTTCATTGAGATCTAGGTTTGATTTTCATCGGAGCAATTGAATATCACTGGGAACTAGGTTTGGATATATTCAAAGGAGAAGGTTAGGGTTCAAATCTCGAATTAGGTTTGATATCTTCGTTCAAATTATTATTCAGGTAACTTTCGATTAATGGTATCATTTTTTCTGTTTATTACTTCATGAGCACCTTCCTTAATGTGGATCGTCGTCAAAGGTGCATATGTCGCTAACTTGACTTTCACATTAGTTTCTTTTCCAGTTACTTCCTTATGTGGAGTTGTTTCTCATAGTTGTTTACAGGCTACCTGAATATTTTAGTAACTCCAATAATTCTCTTCCCTTGTCATGTTACAGGGAAAATAAAAGCATTCCAGCTGATGCTATTGAACATGTTGTTGCTAGTGATACTCTTAAAGCGCATGCAACAGAGACTGCAGAGAAGAGTTCGGCAAAAGTTATGTACCTCATCTCTTACAGGAAGATTATACATGCGAGAACTATTAGAGGGATCCCCAGCGGTAGTCTACTCTCTTATAAGGATGGATACCAATGCCTTTGTGCACTTGTGTGACCATTTTCGAGAGATGGGGTGTCTTTACGACAGCAAGCATCTCGATGTTGAAGAAAAAATGATGATTTTCTTACAGATTATAAGTCAATCAATGGGAAACAGACTTGTCCGTCATCGATTCCAGCACTCAGCAGAAACAATCAGTAAGTACTTCCATGAAGTGTTGTTAGCGGTTCTTGAATTTGCCAAGGAAATTGTGGTGGCGCCATCATGGGAAACACCTGTACCTGTAGAACAGATTAGAAACTACAGTAAACTTAGGAAAGGTCCATTTAAAGGTGTTGTTGGCGCATTAGATGGTACTTTTAATTCATGCAGTTGTTCCACTAGAAAGGCAAACTCCTTTTCGAGGAAGAGGCGGGGGTGAGTGTTATCAAAATGTGTTGGCAATATGTGATTTCGACATGAAATTTGTTTATGTAGTTAGCGGATGGGAAGGTGTTGCACATGATTCAAGAATACTGAGTGCATCTTTCCGTAATCCAGCATTCAATTTTCCAATGCCACCGCCAGGTAATTGCTATTAACTTTGTATATTTTTCTATCTCTGTCTCTATGTATTTGTGTTTTTTACTCTTTCCTGCTAGAGCGGTGTATACCACTGTTGTTACATCAGTTATCTTTTTTGAATTCAAGGGCGTAGTGGCTATGTGATTAGATGGTCAGGTTCTATTAACTTTATTGAATATGGTCTTGTTATCTGCTGTTATTTTGCAGACAAGTATTACTTGTGCGATGCAGCATATACGCATACGAAGGCTTTTATGACTCCTTACCGTAACACAAGATACTGGTTACGAGATTTTCGACGTGGTGGCTGCCCTCGAACAAAGAAGGAAAAATTCAATCAGGCACTGAGGCACACTCACAACTTAGGAATGTGATTGAAAGAGCTTTCAGTGTTTTGAAGGCAAGATTTCCCATTTTGGACAAAATGAGCAGGTTCAGTTTTACAACCCAAAAGTATTTATTTGTTGCAACCATGGCTATACATAATTTCCTAAGACGCATTAAGTTGAATGATGAATTATTTCGGCGGTTCGAAGATGTCGGGTTGGAAGTGAAAAATAACATTGAAATGAATAGTGAAAGTGCAACATCAGCTACGCAACATGTATTTAGACCACAAGATCAGAACTTTATGCATCAATTACGTGATCAGGTTGCAAATGAATTAGATCTGCTTGTTAGGGTATAAAATGCTGGGTGAATCTTAGAATTTCGAGAAATGGGGTATCTTTACGGGTCATATGTGTAGGGCTGGTGAGGAAGTGGTGTTGAAGGATGAATGGGGGTTTTGGTTTGGTCTTTTGTTAGTTTGTAATTCATTTTATCCGTATAACGGTTTGGATTGTTGAAATTTTTTTGAATTTTTGAAAATGTTGATTTGGAATGAATTTGGAATTTTTTAAGTTGTTCAAGGGTAAAATGTGAAATGTACAAATTTAAATTTCAATATAGAGTTATTAGATAGTGGTTAAACAAACATAAATTTAGAATACTCTATATAGTGGTATTCGTATAGAGATAGAGATAAACCTCTATGTAGAACCCTCTAATTATATAGAGGAGAAAAAAAACATGTTGTTAGATATTTTTTTGATACTGAACTGAATTTATTGATTTAATCAGAATGAGAGTTTTGATCTTGGGATAAAAGATCACAAAGTCATGCCAAAATTTTTCAAACTTAATCAAATCAGTAGCTGAAACTCGAACTCCTTTTGCTATGGAGTTAGCTACTTGATCATCATCTCTAGAAACAAAAGTAAAATTGCAGGAATTGAAAAAAGAACTTAAATGTTTAATCTCTCTAATTAAGTTTTTGTTTTCCCAATGAGCTACCCATGGGTCTTATGTAATAGATTTTATTACTACTTGAGCATCAGACTCAACTTGTATATCATCCAGGTTCATCTCTTTATCCCATAAAAGTGCATCTCGTACAGCTAAACACTCTCCTTGCTCTGGATTCAGGACTCCATGTTTGAAACTCCCTCTGATCCCATCGCAGTTTCCTACATGATCACGTAAAACAACACCAGTGCCATTTTGATTAGTATCATAATCGAAAGAAGTGTCAACATTAAATTTAGCAATGCCTTGTGCAGGTGGTAACCAATTAGACTTGGCATTATAAGTATTGTACGGACCACAAATTAAATTTCCATGCAAATGAGCACTTAAATGATAGTGTATCCTATTGGCTGTAGAAATAGGGTTTAGATTAACTCCCTGGAATATCTTCTCACACCTGTCTTTCCATATGATCCAAGCACCAATCATACAAGTGAATAACAATCGTTCACTAATGTCAGTATTACTTCCATTAAACCATCTTAATACCCATTCAGAGACACTCCCACAGTTAGATTTAACTGCATATATGTCTATATTAATGTTTCTCCACACTGATCTGGCATGACTACAATCAAAGATTAGGTTCTCTATTGTCTCTTCTTCTCTACCACAAACTCCACATTGTGTTTCCATGCCATGATTATGTGTTGCAAGTGTATATCTTGTTGGATGACACTCATGTATGCACTTCCATGAAAAAAGCTTGATCCTATGCGCAGCACTACAACTCCACAATTCCTTCCACACTTGAGGCTGAACAACAGCTCCATTAACCAGAATATCATTGGAACTTCTAGTGAGATGGTTGTAAGCACTTTTAAATGAGAATTTTCCATCTTTTGCAGGAGTCCAGAGCATGATATCTTCTTTGGATGTGTCAATGAAGATTTCTTGAATTTGACTAGAAGTATTGGTATCAAATAAGATTTTTAAGAGAGTAATATTCCAGGAATTTGTATATGAGTTGATTAGCTCATCTATACTTTCATAGAATCTGTGCATATCATTCAAAGGGATGGGTGGATGATTCAATCTTGGAACCCACTTATCCTTCCATATTTTGGTTTTTCTTCCATTATTAACCTCCATAAAGTAATTATCTTGAATGATTTTAAGACCTTTAGTGATGCCATTCCACATGTAAGAGCAATTTGTAGCTTCAATTCTGTGATGAAGAATATTACCATATTTTACTCCCTAGAATTTGAACCCAGAGTTGATCTTCTTCAGTGCAAACCCTCCAGGCCAATTTTGTGAGTAATGCCATATTAAGTTTTTCCATGTCTCTGAAAGCAAGACCTCCATGATCCTTTGACTTGCAAAGTTTATAATAAGAAACAGGATTAAAACCTCTATTAGAAGAGTGAGTTCCTTTGTATGGTTGTTAATTTTTTCATAAGTTGATCAGGTAACTTGAAAGAGCCCATTTGGTAAACAGGTCGTGAATTAAGAACATGCTTAATCATTGTAGATCTACCTGATTGAGAGAGTGAAGTAGAGGACCATATAGACAATATGTTATTGAAATTATCTTCAATAGACTTGAAAGCTTCTTGTTTAGAATGCCCAAGAATAAGTAGAGATCCTAAATACCTCTCTTTTGAGGTCATATTCTTGACTCCCAATATTTGAGTGAGTGTTGCTGCTACTTCTGTCTTAGTTTTTTTACTGAAATGCACTGCATATTTTTCAATATTGATCACCTGTCCTGATTGGCTGCTGAAATTGTTAAGAAGTTGAAGTAGATTGTGAACTTAGTCCAAGTTTGCTTGAGTGAATATCAAGCAGTCATCTGCAAATAACAGATGATTAATGGATGAAGAATTTGCAACCACTTTAATGCCTTTGATGTTGTTGCTTTGTTGAGCAGCTATGAGTTGTCTTGAGAGAAATTCCACAGCTAAAATGAACAAATAAGGTGAGAGTGGATCACTTTGCCTTATGCCTCTTGAAAGATGAAACTCTTCACAAGGAGAGCCATTGAGAATAGCAGACAGTGTAGTTGTGCTGATGTATTGATAAATGAGTTCACATAATTCCTCACTGAAGCCAAAATATCTTAAGACTTTAATGATAAAATCCCATTCCAATCTATCAAAAGCTTTGGGCATATCCTAGCCGTCCAATTTGACCTCTTTTTTTCTTCATAGAGTGAATAATTTCTTGGGAAATCGCTGTATTGTCACTGATAAGTCTGCCTGAAACATAAGCACCTTGATATGGTGAAATAATCTTCTCCGTTAGAGGCTTCATTCTGTTCACAAGAATTTTAGATATGACCTTGTAAGAAGTATTGCACAATCCTATGGGCCTGTAATCTGCAGCACAAAGAGGTTTCTTTTTCTTTGGTATAAGAGAAATATATATCTTGTTGATTTGTTTAAAAATGTGTCTTGTTTGAAAGAATCTGGTAACCATAAGACATACACCCTCCCCTACAACATTCCATTGGCTTTTGTAGAAACCAGCTTGAAAACCTTCAGGTCTGGAGCACTCCAATTCTCCATGCTTTTGAGAGTGTTGTATATTTCTTCATTTCCTGGTATTCTTGTAAGATAGAGATTGTCTTCATGAGAAATAATATTTGGCAGTACTGAATAAAGACTTTCTTCAAGATGATGAGAGGAAAAAGTACTGATGTCTTGAAAGTGCTTTGTCAAGTGTGATCCAATGTCTTCTCTAGAATGCAGCCAATTACCAGTGTGGTCTTGAATGGAATCAATGTTGTTTTTAGATCTTTTCCTGTTAATTTTGGTGTGGAAGTACTTTGAATTGTTGTCAATGTCTTTGATGAAGTTTTCTCTAGCTTTTTGCTGCAAGAACTCATTTTGAATCTTGTGCCACTTATTTAAATCAGTGTTAATTCTCAGAATATGCTCATTGACTTCATTACTAGGTGGCTGGTTTTGAGCAAAGCTGACTTCCTGCTGAAGATTATCAATATTTTGGTTGATGTTCCCAAAATATTGTTTATTCCATATGGACAATTCTTTCCTTGCTGATTGTAATATAGTAACAAGCTGAAAACCTGGAGAATCACTAACACTGATATTCCAAGCATTAACTATAGTAGTAGAGCAAGAGTCATCATTGAGCCAGGTTAGAAAAAATTTAAAGGGCCTCCAACATGGTTCACACTCAGTAACAGTGACAAGTAGAATAGGTGTATGGTCACTTCCTACTTGATTGAGATGTAAAAGCTTGGATTTAGAGAAATGCCTACTCCACTCACTATTGCCTAAAGCAAGATCAATTCTGGATCTTCTAGAACCAGTACCAAGATTATTGCTGGTCCAGGTGTAATTTTTTCCTACATATCCTATGTCTTCAAGGACACTATCAGCAACAATTTTATTAACCCAACCATCTAGAGAGGAATAGGTTTTGTTACTATCATCCAAAAGATGGAAATTTAAATCCCCTAGAAGAATCCAAGGATAGTTACTAGTTTCACTAGTTTGTTTAATATAGTTCCATTGTTCTTTTTTCTTAGCATA
The DNA here is from genome assembly GCF_003573695.1 of Papaver somniferum. Lineage (NCBI taxonomy): Eukaryota > Viridiplantae > Streptophyta > Magnoliopsida > Ranunculales > Papaveraceae > Papaver > Papaver somniferum. The sequence continues at coordinate 52,612,544 of NC_039368.1, read as the reverse complement.
AGGAGAGAAACCATACATACAAGTGAGTAAGAATTCTGGTTTACTAGGATCACTTTGAACCACAACATTAAACATATTTTGTTCATCACTTAAAATCTCACAGGTAAAACCAGTTTTCCATAAAAGAACTAGTCCTCCAGATAGACCAAAAGGTTCTATGAAGGCACTATTAGGATAGTGGTATTGATTAAGTAAGGGCTTACTTTTAACTTGAGAGATTTTTTTTTCATAAAGGAAGACAATATCAGGGTTATGCACTCGCACTAAATCACTAAGATGATTTCTAGTGGCTGGGTTTGTAAATCCTTGAACGTTCCAGGAGAGAATCTTCATTGGAATAAGATAAGTATTTAAAGTGTAAGAGTGCACTGAAACTGATAGAGATTGGGTTGTAATAATGATGCTGAGAATTAAAACAGTTGTGTGCAATGATTTAAAAAAAATTCTAACCCTAGAAAAACTTAAAAGTACAATTAAATGGAAAAATTTAGAAAGATGTATAATTAAAGCAGTAGAGTTGAGAAATTTTTGTACCTGGTTCCCCTTATTTGCATGTACTTTTGGAATATCTCCAGTTGAAATTATATGAGTATTCGTAGAGGCTTGGATTGGATACAGAATGGTGCTATGGGAAGATGAATCAGCACACGAAGAAACATTGTTGCAGCTTCACCCACTCTGTGTCTCTTGCCAAGTCTGCTATCCTCTTCCATAATAACTCCTTCATTTTTAAGCACAACTTCTAAGTTTATGGATTCACCATCTTTGGGAGGGACAAATTGGGTTGATTTGACAAACTTTTTCTGGGACATCTTTACCGCTGGAGCTTTTATAGTTGAAGTTACAGAGCTGGTGGGGATGATGCTTATATTCTTACGAATGTTGTTAATATTACCAACAAAGTAAGGTTTTTCATGTGCTTTCTTCAAGAAATTTGTCGCATCTCCACACACAGTTTTCGAATGATTAACAATATAACAACTAGTACAGATACTTTTTGGCTGACGTTCAAAGAAGTATTGTTGCCACTTAGTTACACCATCATTGGTGGAACATTTGACTCCTCTGCTCATGGGCATGGACAGATCAACATTAACACACACTTTCACAGGAACACTTCCAATGAGGATTGCATCCTTGGGTTCGATTGCAATGACTTCCCCCATCACTTGTCCTATTTTTGTCACAGAGGTGACGTTCATATGCTCTGGCAATAGATATTTAAGTTGGATCCAAAAAAGCTGAAAACCCCAATGCTTCTCTGTATACACCATTGTTGGGATGTAATCATGAACAACCGGGAGATGCTTATTAATGCTCCATGGTCGTTCGTCAATTATCTTGTTCAGTAATTCCCATTGATTAAATTTGAAGATAAAAGTATTTGGTTCCACTTCAATGATTCTTAAGTTTTTCAAAGTTAGTAAGGGCCATGTGAAAGTGATACCTTTCTCAACCATGTCATAACTCATTTTACCTTCTATAATGACCTTTCCGATAGCGATGGCTTCCCATTTATCTTCATTTTCATCTTCCTTGTTGTTGCTCTTAATAACTTTTATTTCATTAATATCACCCAAATCCAATGTAGCCATCTTAAACTTGTTGACCAAATCCACAATATTACTGGAACTGGTTTCCTCCATTATTATAAATGATTGTGAGTTAGGATCAGGTTTTATGAGGGAAAGGGTTACAGTGTGTTTAAGTTGGGTAAAATTGGGTTCACAAGAGATGCAGGAAAAATGATGAGTTTTTCTAGGTTTATGAAGATGAAAGTCTGCAAAAAATAAGTTATTAGTTGACTGTGGATAATCTTCAATCCTACTAAAAAGGTAACAATATTGACGAAAATCTTCCTTGTATTGAAATGTTGTATAGTTGTCTATAGTAAACCAACTAGCCAATATAAGGTAACTAACTAACCGCATGCAGCTGAGTTTACAGTTTTTGAAATTTGAATTCCTTGATTGGCGGGATGAAAAAACACTGAGTTGCTTAGAGCTGATACCGATTTGAAACATCTTTCCTTGAGCACCATTAGCAAAAGCTTTGAATCCAATCCATTCTGAACCTGTAAGCAAAAGCTTGTAGATATACTCAACAAAATCTATGATTACAACAACAAAAGTGGCAAAAGCTATTAGGGAAAACTCCATAAACAAAAGCAATAAGAGGAAAAAGATAGTCAAAAAGCTATTAATCAATATAATAGAAAAAGAAAACTGTAAAGACCAAAAGAATAATAAAAAAAAAAAAACTAAGAATAGAAAAACAGGGTTTATGATTTCCTAAGAAAGGTACTCATAAAAGTAAGCAAGAATTAGATCAGAGGTTGATTAAGCATCTATGAAAAACGAAAATCGGAAAACTGAGTCGACTCAAAACTGCATATGAGATAGATGATTGTATGATTTTGTGTGTTTATCGAGTATCCTCATGAGAAACATGCTGTTAGATAACAAAGTGTAATAGTACTCCATCCACAGGCTCATCCACAGGCTCATCCACACACCTCGACCTCATACGCTAAATCAAAGGTTGATCTCCCCATCTGTATCTTAAGAAAGCTACGAAAGCCACTAGAGCGTATTTCTGGCCTCGCGTAACGTAGAAGTCAAATTAAAATGACGATATCTTAGTGTAATTAAAGATAAAATAAAATAAAGGAAAAAAAAGGAAGTTTCGAGAGTGGACACGTTAACCGGGTAATAATAGTCTTTTTATGGGAAAAGTCTTCCTCTGCCTTCGAAGGGTTTTCTTTTTCTTTCCTTCCCCTTAAACCCAACCCTGGTTCGATTGATTTCATTGACCAAATTCTCCGTCCAGGAGAAAAACCAAACCCTGAAAATGGCGAATATGGAAACCTTAGAGCTGATGCAGTTTGGCTCCTCATCTTCCCATGAAGAAGATAATAACCTCCTTAATGATTTATCCACTGAGTTTGATCCCTTTCAATTCCCACCTATTGATGCTGCTTATTTGAACGATGATGATCTTACTGTACCTGAAGGTTTATTGAACGAGTTAGGTTTTGATGAAGACGACGGTACTTTTGATTTCAATTTTGATGATATTAATTTTCCATCCGAAAATGGAGAATTAGGGTTTTTTGGTTCCGATGGATCTGATGTTTTGTCTTCCACGGTTACGGGTTCTGGAAATGGTCCGAATTCGGATGATAATAATAATAATTGTGGAGTTATGAATTCTCTGTCTCCTGAATCAGGAAGCTGTGATCGGAATTATAATGGAGGAGTGGTATCTTCTTCTCAGGATTCTGGTGGTTGTGGATCAGGTGTTTCTGGGTTTTTGAATTCTCCTTCGCCTGCTGATTCTGGAGGTAATTCTGTTTCTTCATCTGTTCTTCCTGTGGTATCAAATCCAGTTGTTGTGGTTGATGTTGATCAGAAAATTAAGTTAGAAGAAGCAAAAGAGGGTTCCTCAAAGAGGAAAAATATAACAGAAGATGAAAACCCTACCCCTAGAAATAATAAGGTTAGGAAATCGAATATTGCATCTGAAAGTATGAAATCTCAATATGTTGATGTTGGAGATGATGACGATAAAAAGAAAGCTAGGTTGATGAGGAACAGAGAAAGTGCTCAACTTTCTAGACAGAGGAAGAAACATTATATTGAAGAACTTGAAGATAAGGTAAGAGCAATGCATTCTACAATTGCTGATTTGAATGGTAGAGTTTCTTACTTCATGGCTGAGAATGCGACTTTACGTCAACAATTAAGTGGAGGGGTTTGTGCACCTCCTCCTGGAATGTATCCACCTCCTCACATGGCTCATATGCCGTATCCATGGATGCCATGTCCTCCTTATCCAATGAGAACACAAGGATCTCAAGTTCCTTTAGTTCCAATCCCTAGATTGAAACAGCAACAACCTGTGTCAGCAACCAAAGCTAAAAAATCTGAGTGTAAGAAGAAAAATGAGAGTAAAACGAAGAAGGTTGCAAGCGTTAGTTTCTTGGGTTTATTGTTTTTCATGTTTCTTTTTGGAGTGTTAGTTCCTTCTGTCAGGGAAAACAAAGAGATGGGTAATAGTGGATTAGGTTTCAATAATGGTGGTTCAGCTAATTGGCCCAGAGGAAGGGTCTTGACTGTTAATGGAAATGGGTCAGAGCATGATGTAGGAGTAGGCCTGTGTGGTGGAAAATCAGGATTCCGAGAAGGCGATATGAGAACTATGAACTGTAAGGGAGTTAAGCAAACTGAAAGAGGAAAAGAGAATGATAGCGGCGAGCCTCTTGTTGCTTCATTATATGTACCAAGAAATGATAAGCTTGTGAAGATTGATGGGAACCTTATAATTCACTCTGTTTTGGCTAGTGAAAGAGCAAAGGCATCTAAAGGAAATACTGAAAAGAGCAGTAGCTATCCAGCCAGTAAAGGTGGAGAGACTGGTTTGGCAATTCCTGGTGATTTGGTTCCTGCACTGGTGGGTGGAAAAAATGTTGAGAGACACAGATCCGTGTACAGGAGTGTAGCTGAACGTCAGAGGGCCCTGAGTTCAAGATCCACCGGCAGTTACAAGGATAGTTCAGGGAAAACTGCAGCTGACACGCAACTGCAGAAATGGTTCCGTGAAGGCCTTGCAGGTAATTATCATAGTTTTTCATATATTTTCCTTGCCTTCCAAATTGTTTCATTCCATATTCTGTATAAGCCAAGAGTAGTAGAAACCTTTATAGTTGAGTGGAACTGTTGGTGGACGAAGGCCTATGGTTAGACAGAAAGTTATTACATTTTGTGTTAACCATAGATGACTTGACACAAGAAAACAATTGATTCAGTACATTTATCATGTACCACTAGGTGCTATATTACTGATATAGACCGCGTCTCTGACTTTGAGGATGGAATTTAAAGGGATTGTGTTGGAAAGAATAACGATTCATGGAATTATAGTTTTATATGTTGGCCATCCTTTGCTTGTTTCATTATTACGTCTTCTTAACCGTGAAGCATAATTGAAATCATGTAAACTTATCAGTGTGAAGCTTTGTTTCCATAATATGTTCCTCGGTATCTCATGTATTTCTTAGGTTACTGGTACTTTAAGATTAGGTATAACAACAACCAACATAATTGTTCATCTTGGTGTCCACATGAACAGATGAGCAGGCAGTTAGAATCTTCTGAGTTCTGACTGCCTGTTCTGTTTGTTGAAGCTGCAATTGTGATGCTTTCTCAAACTGAGGAATGAAGAAACAGACCATCTGTTAGGGGTGATTCTTTGGGAAGATAGGAATCAACAGTACGGGTTGTTGAATTATCTGAATATCCATTTATGGGAGGATAGGGATGCGCTTTACTAAAAAATCGTTCTTTATCAATATGGTGATTTCATTAAGTATGCTGTGTACAACTTAGAGAAGAATTGTTGTCTTCTCGGTTCAATTGGTTTATTGCTTAGGACTTGCTCTTGCGCAAATATTTATTTGAATGTAAACCTGACTTTTTTTTATATGTAGGACCAGTTTTAAGCTCTGGCATGTGCACGGAAGTGTTTCAGTTCGACGTCTCGAAACCAGGAAGTATTATTCCAGCTGCATCAATTGTCAATGTTACTTCTGTGGAAAACGGAACAGATACTTCTCATCTTAGTGGGACTAGGAACCGAAGGATTCTGAATCGTCTCCCTGCTTCTGTTGCGAACGGAACTGAAAAACAAGAGGAAGGACCATCACAGGATGACAACTTCCAAGGTAATAATAGATCAATGATTGTTTCTGTTCTGGTTGATCCTAGAGAGGGTGGTGATAGTGAGGGTGTAGATGGGATGATGAGACCAAAGTCACTTTCAAGGATTTTTGTTGTTGTGCTCCTGGATAGTGTCAAGTATGTTACATATTCATGTGTTCTTCCTCTGAAAGGTTCTGGACCACATCTTGTAACCTCTTAAAGCAAAGACATAATTATTAGACATTAACTTCAAAGATAATATATAATCTGTTTTTCTTTTTGCCTGGGTTTTTATTTCTTCCATGCTTCTAATTTTTTGGTAAGATGATGTTTTTCACGAATTTTTAGGGAATATGAGGTTTCATGAAATAATCTTTACAACAGCTGAACCCTGAAAATTCAAAATTGCAGCTTAGCTCTGAAAAGTTCGAGGACACATCTTATGAGCAAACAATGAATCTGATTTCCTTAATCCACTGATACGAGTGAGGAATTAGGAAATTACACTTCGAATGAATCAAGTATAGCTTTAAGAGTCTTCTGAGATGCCTGCCACTGCTTATCACTTGCACTCACCACAAACAAGATTACCGTATTTCCTTTGGCAGTCGCCTTGGCAAGATTATGTGTACCAGTCAGTGCAAATGGAGTCTCCAGCTCATATTTGTAATACTGCATGCAAACAAAACACAATGTTGCCTTCGTTCAGATTAAAAAAACACACAAGGTTCTGGTTGGATTAGAGCGGTGCAGGCAGTTGCATATGGTTGCAGAAGTATTTACCGTTTGATCACCCTGTTTTTCGACAGTGGTTTCCACGATTTCATCCGAGTCTAATGTGTTTCCAGTGACAAAAGGACCTAATGAAGCAATAAGTTTTTCTGGGGTGCCAATTTCTTCGATAGTTGCAGTAAGTTTGTTTGTTAATCGTACCAATGGAGATGCCACAACCTGAATTTTACCTTGCTTTTCATTTTCGAACTTCACTTCCACCCATGGCTCTGCGCATTTTGGTTGACAGTAATTTCCAGACAATATGTTTGCAACTCGAGTCTGTTTCCAACTTGGCGGAATAATGAAGTTATATGGTTGAACGTTTCCTGCAAAAATGTGAAACCTTGATGGAATAGAGCTGAAGAGAGTTGCATCCTAATATTAGGCTTTCTAAAGATTTTAGGAAAAAAGGGAGAAAGGTTTTTCTTATCTTAAATTATGTATTGCATATAGTTTTACAGCTATTTTGATACATATAGTTTTACCTATGTAGTAAATGAATGTGTTAAGGCAGAGTCCTGGAGTATAAAAACTTTCATAAGGCAGAGACAAAATTAAAGGGGCGTGTATACCTGCACGAAGAGCAGGAGTGTCCTTGGATGAAGCTTTGAAAACTACGAAGGAAGGGTCTGATGGAAATGGAGGAAGAAAAGATCCCACTTCAATTTCCCGGGCATCTGCAATTGGTTTTTGATTCAGCCATAGATTAAAATTTATCGAAATCAAACCAATTGCAGCCATGAATTCTCTTCGTCTTCTTTCCATACCCGTATCTTGATTAGCATTACCATTTCTAGTGCTAACGGAGAGTAATTTGGTGGAAGAAGAGTTAGTAACTGAACCATTAGAGATAAATGGAAGTTGGGGTTCTAGTGATGATGATAACGGTGAGGAAATAGGCAGGAGTTTAAGTGATGGGGTATGATTATGAGATCTTGAGGAGGAAGGAGAATTTGAAGCAGTTGATGACGTGATTATGTAAGAGACCGGAGTTGCTGCAGCAGCAGTCACCATTTTGGGAGGAGAGAGAGAAAATGGGATTGGATTTGGTTCACTTCATTTCACTTCGCGCTTATCTGTTTAGTCGTGTATATGTGCGACGGATATCAAGACATATAATTTGGATAGAAACTAATCGGATATATTTTACACGTGGCATAGGTCCCGCCTAAGGTCTGCCAACAGAACCTATAACAGCTTTGCACACTCATAAATAGAGCTGCACATCGGACCGAACCCACTCGCACCCGATGGGTTTTTAAATCGAACACGTCAATAGTGGGTTGGTATATGACCAAATTCGCCCGTTATAACGGATAGTATTGATTTATAACTTGTTTTTATTGGAAGGATTGTTGTTAGTATTGAACTTTGAAGGCTTAAGGTTGTGGTTCGGTTTGTTCAAGTAATTTGAACTTAAAGAAGTGAGTTTAAACTTTAAATCATGTGTATGAGTGTATGAATGATCATTAAATATGTAGAGCACTTACCAATATAAATATATTACAGGTGAAAAGCTGGCAGGTAATGCTGAAATATAGACATTACAGGTGAACCGGATTAACGTGAGTTTAATCCAAAACCGACTAACCCGTAGTAGGCGGGTTTAAACCCGAACCGAAAATTGATCGAGTGGTTTTAGTTTTAAATTCTAGAACCGAGGTACTAGCGGGTTGGTAGGCAGTTTTAGGTGCAACCCAAACCGACCGACCCATATGAATCTCTACTTATAAAGAAACAATACAATATGTTTAGAAAAGAAAAAAAAAAGGGTTTTATGGCTGGATTACATTTGTATTAGTTTACATATGTAAATTTTGTCTCGGCCAGTCTAGGTCGCGTCTCCATAAATTCTTGGCAAACTCAGTGAGTTTGTCCGCCAAATTTCGTCTCGCCGAGATTGATTACATTGGTCGTAATATTTCTTAGCTTAGCATACATAATCCGATTTTAAATTGGGTACATTATTTGTATGTCCCTACTTTTGACACCCGATAAATATATCCTTATACAACAATAAATATGTCCCTACTTTTAATAACCTTATCCATTTAAAATTAGATTATCTTAATACCCTAATCCATATAATATTTTCTTTATTTCAAAATGGAACAAATTTCTTCCTCTACCATTTCACCACCACCACCACTATCATTCAACTACCATTCCACCACCACCGTTCAACAACCACCATCTACCAAGCATCATCACCACTAATATTCCACCACCACTCCTTCACCAGCACCATTACACCACCACCATTCCTCCACCACCACTAGTCCTTCGTTGCCACCACCACTAATCCGCCGCCGCCACCGTCGCCGCCGCCACCACCACTAGTTCAGATATTTTTGTATCAACAACAGCAGTTGATCAAAATAAAAGTAGAACCAACAGTAGAAGTTGATCCAAATTAGGGGATCAACAACGGTAGTTGATCCAAAAAAAAAGGATCAATAGTAGAAGTTGATCAAATTTAGGGGATAAATAATGGTAGTTGATCCCCTAAATTGGATCAAAAACGAAAGTTGATCCATATAAATAGAGTGAACTTGGCGGGAGTCGAACACACATCATCTGACATGGAGTCAGTCATGCTACCATTGCACCACAAGCTAAACATTGGAAGAAGTTTACATGATTTAAACTACAAGCATGATTATACTTATCCAAGGAAATGTTGTCAACAATAGGAGTTGAAAGGATCAACAACAATAGTTGATCCCATAAAAGTTTGGGTCAACAACAGGAGTTGATCCCATAGATGGATCAACAAAAGTAGTTGATCCCATAAAAAATTGGGTCCACAACAAGAGTTGATCCCATAAATAGGATCAACAACCGTAGTTGATCCATAAAAAACTGAAGTCTATCCATTTACTTCTCACTTCAAACACACATCTCTGGTGTTCATCACCAGCAACATTCATCATGGCAGCAACAACTGGTCTTGCGACTTCATCTCCACCAACAACTACAATCAAATCCATCTGAATCTTCAAACAACAAAACCACTTCAAATCCATAATCATATGAAACCCTAACTTCCACAAACGAAATTAATTCCTTCTGAATCTCGAAATGAACCAAAACTCATCCTTCAATTTCATAAACCTCTTCCTGTTAAAAACTAATCGATCTCAAACCACCATCAATTTCTTCCCAATCTGTAGTAGCAAAACTCTTCCTTGATTTCTTGTTCAAATACTTTGTAAACACCATCGTACTTCATCATCTTATTTTCCAATATCATCTATAACAGCACACTAAAAAACCATATCAAAACCTCTATCACCATCTTCAATCACTTGTTAAATCTAAATCGTATGTTTAGGTTGCGGTGGTGGATTTAATGAAAGTATATAAGGTGATGGTGGAACTGCTGATGTTGGAATGGTGGTGGAAACTATTGAAGATGGTGGCGGTGGCTGTCGTTGGGAGAGGATAGTGGTGGGAGGCGATACGATTTTTATTTTTTGTCATGAAAAGTGAAGAAGAACGAAGAGAAGAAGAACGGGATAGAAAGGCTAAATAAGGAATTAGGGATATTAGGTTTTTAGAAAAAAATTCAATTATGCCATCAGAGATATTTGTAAAGAGGCTTAGGGATATTTTTGAAGATTCATCAGAAGGAGGGACAATAATTCAATTTCCACTTTTAAATTCTCTCTGATATGTGAATATTCTCTTGCACCAACTCCATGTAATGGTAAATCATCATGCTTTAGTTCTTTATATGGATGATTCATCCATTCTAGATCATATCGAGTTCTCGATGACCATTGAGCTTAACCATGTTCATTCCAACTGGGCTAAATGTACGATATGTGATATAAATGATGGTGAACGTCGACTTTGAGATTCCAAATGCTCCTCCAATATCTTATCTCAAAGCCATTTGATTCGTTTTAAAGTACTTCCCATCATGCAAGTTACCTGGATGGGCGTGGGTTTGAACTAAAGTTAAATATTATGGGCAAATCTCTTATGTTTCATAATACCCTGCCGTTTAGGTATCACCGTATATGCATAATATGCAGTAAGATCTATCCCATACTTTTAAGTCTTCAAACGCATGGGATTGTGCAAATTTTTGTTGTTGTTTTGTGATACAGGAATTCCAAAAACAAGACATATATATCCAACATGGAATTTCTGGCATCTAAGTATATGACGCTTCCAAAATAATAGTTGATTTGACATAATGACTCGTGCACTGACCTTTCCAAGCAACATGGAATTTCTGCAACACCTGATGCATGAAATAAAGACTACATATAATTAGTGGAAAACCCCTTGCGCGCTTTTTGCAAATATTTAGTTAACATCTCACTAGGTTGATTTTCTTGAAAATATTGAACCAAAATAATGCATTACTATTTTGTACAATATTTTTAGATGCCAAAACTATACGAAATTGTATAACCAAGTCAACTTCATATTAGGTTCCATTTATGTTATAAATTTGTATGATGGAATATTTTGTGTTACCCGTGAAGAATAAAAAACTGAAGACTCAAGAATACATGAAGAGATTGTCCTTCCAACAAGGTTAGTAACTGAAGAATGATTTTCCTTCCTACAATTCCCTCTTTACTTATCCATCCATCTATCAAAGAAATGAAATCATAATCTCATACAACTGAAGTACGAAAGACTTGATTATGTAGTTTGATCAAAGTGTCGAAGGAATGAAATACATGAATTGTGATCATATATTTTGTATAGTTTTGAAAACTAGCTTGCGACACTTTTGGAAACTAGTGGATGATCAACATAAAATATATATACTTCTATTCCACACTGTTGATACTCAGAAAACAAAAGAAGCAACTTTCGAAAACTAACCAGATGAAAATAAAAACTCTAGTTTTGGAACATAGCTTAGAAATGTGAAATATGTTCTCGCTAAAAAGGTTTCAAAAGCTTAATATTTAATTTTCAAAAACCGGATAACATGATATTTTTTTATTTCTCGTTGGCATGCTTTCGAAAACTCAGTCACATTACTTTCGGAATTTGGTAACTCAATTATTTTTAGGGTAGTTTTCGAAAATTCAAGGAAGTTGATTTGGAAATCTCAAAGGTGAAAATCGTGACTCAATATTTTTATGTCATGTTTTGTCTATGACGTTTTCTACTAAAGACTAGAATTTTTGCCTCTTCTACTTAGTCAATCTGGCTATAATATGAGCCACTTCCACTTAAAGGATGTTTCAACTAGATTTGACAAGTATGGAACTTAGGTAATTTAGTAATAAGTATAATACTATTTTTTAGCCATGTAAAAGTTAGTATCACTTTAAAAGAATAAATTTGGGCTTGCTACTACTGCAGTTAGCGTAAGCATTTATGAGCTTGTTACACTCAGGGATTGCTATAATTATTAGTATCCATTACATTATATGTAAGCAAGTATAATTTGTAGTAAATCTAGTGAATATCTTAAACATTAAAGGAATGTCAGATTTCAGGAAGACCATACGGAAAATAATATCTTTGTCATTAATGCGAAGGTGTTATTCACGGTTGTATATCACAAAAAATCTAGTTAACTACTCCCTCTGTCCCTCCAAAAATGACCTTACTCGATCTCATAAATACATATAGAATTATGTGGAAATCCGTATTCGATGAAAGCCGTATGTATGGCTTGGGGGTAGATCTTTCATATCTTTCGAGAACCACTCTACAATGTAATAGTTGACCTATATAAATAAACAAGGCATATTTCTTAAATTACCTTTTTTTTTAAAGAACAATGATGATTTTATTAACTGAAAGAGGAGTACAAAGAGTTGGTTGTAACCTAGCAACAAGCTGGGCACCAGCCCCTTTTTGAATAACAAGCCATAGTAATTACCTACTTTACTCGCAATGCAATTCTTCAATCTCTTCAAAAAGGTCACTAGGTATTAACAAAGCTCACTAGGAGAAGTCTAGGACGTTAAATTATAACCATGGATTGTATATATATTCAAATATTTGTTTCACTTATGAGAAACCGCACTAGAGACATCTTGGCCAGGCGTGAAGGCACGAACACCACCACCAGTGAAAGTGGAAACCCTTGTGATGTCAAAACAAATATCTTTACCACCCTCCCAATTGTAAACAAGAATATCTGCTGGTCTCAAATCAAAACCATTTCAGAAAAGAAGCCTAAAGCAACCTCTTTCCTAGCAAGACTCCAGTTCTAAAATATGCATCCATCAAGGTATCTCGTACAAGATCATGGCGAAATTTTTGACCTACATTGCTAGCACAGTGCAAGACATGATCACTAAAAATATCCATTTTCCTATTGCAACTAAAACATAGGCTACCAGCTTCAAAAATTGGGATTCCAAAACGATAACATTGGACCGAGCTAAATTGGCGTGGTCCAATATTTTGATTAAGCCTGCTAATAGGACATGCCAAAAGGTAGTCTTGTGCATGTTTAATTTAGTAGGAAAATCTTTTTTTGCAGCTTCCAAGTGTTTGACTGCCAGAATACTCATGAGATGGGGTAGTGTCGTTGAGGCTGAAAGAAGAGGGTAAACCATATACATGTCGTCCAACATAATTTGAAAAGTGGAGCAATTATCAGTAATATTGGCCTGGTAGGGAATCTTTTTAAGGGTTTAGTTTGGTCCCATGAAGCTAAGAAACTGTAGGGGATAGTACCAGACATACTATAAATACCGACCCCACCGTCTCTTAAGGGTTTTTAAGCTAAACGCTATTGCAGAGGCCCAAAACCCGTCCCATCAACTGTTATTAGCTGCTACAAATATTGGAATAGATGATTATCAAATATTAACTGCACTTGCTAAACAAAAGTTGGTCTTGTTTTTCACATGGAGAAATACAATCGAGAAGCCCCGGTACAACTGCGAAGGAGGAGCAAATCACTTTTGGGGTCTTGTAATTTACGAACTGAAGACATAAGTTTAACGATCTTATGTATAAGTTCCAACACTTGCTGACTACAGAATTGCGTGTCAAGAGTAATCGGACTACTGAGAAACTTGACACCATTCACAGGTCTTCTAATGTTGGTCGGAAATAACCCAATTGAACTACATTGTAGGGGTCACATGTAGGCCATAATAACTCAGTTTTAGAAGTGTTGAGATGTAAGCCTTAAGAGGGACCTTCTGACTGAATAATTTTGAGGGCTTTAGAAACCTCTTCGGTGTCGCCAATAAACGTGCCATCGTATAAATATCATGCATGTATATCCAAGTTATAGGGGTTGTTTATTTTATTTGCAAGGGGATGAAGAGTAAACACAAACAACAATGGCTCAAGAGGTCCCCTTGTTGCACACTTTGAGAAGATGAAAGAGTATTGTCGTTATAATACAGGCATGCCGGTTTAGTGTAGAAGAATTCAATCCACCTAGAAATAGTAGGACATTATTTCCTAGTCTCAGAAATCATAGCAGTTCTACTCACCAAATTAAAGGCATTGCTGAAATTCACCAGAACCATGGACATGTTGTTGTGAATTCCTTTACATTCAAGCAGGTGATTAACTGAATGTAGAATTCTCTCTCCATCGCAAGAAATGCCCACACCAAGTTGAAAATCACCCAAATAATCACAGCAGCGGTAGCTAATTTAGAGACGAGCCTCCTCCGAATGGTTCCAACAGATATTGGCATGACATCACCACCTGGTTTAAGTAATGGAGTGAGGGGTGCACTTGCTCACCTAGTGCATTTGGAAAAGCGCCAGTTAGCCATAGGTTGATAACAATCGTGATGGGGGATGATAAATCATGTGCGTCATCAGTAGCAGCGCAGCTGAATGCGTCTAAAAGATGTTGTGCTCGAAAACCGTCTCTCCAACATGCAGTGCCTTTAGGGAAACTCTTTACACCACTGAGAACTATTGAATTGTTAACTGACAAAGCTTGGGTTTCAATAGCTGTTGCAGGAATGGTGGGTGGTGTATCTTATGGGTGTTTGTTGCATACCTCCATTAAGTTTTAGGTATTGATGGTAGTAGGCCACCTGAATTAAGCACTCTTATTACAGCAGTATAATGACTATACCCTATCTTCTTACAACAAGCATTTATTGGATGGAGAGATTAGTGCTTGTGCAGAATGTTCTAACATTTTCTGGACCATACTGTAACACCCATTAGGTTCCCTCTACTGTTTCATTTCCTGATTGATGGTTTCCACTTGCATCTTTGTCAGTTGCCCGATCTTTCTTCAATAAAACATTTAGGGGTGTATCTATGCAGGATATAAGAGGGGAATAAAATTAATTGAATCCGGGATGGTATTTCAGAGGGATTGAGAATTACCTTAAATGAATTATTATTATTATTTTTTAAAATTATTAAATATTAGTATAATCCTATAATTCAATAGTCATGTTTATATTCGTTACATAGGTGTTTTAAATGCTTTTCAACTGTAATTTACAAATATCATTGGCTTAGTTTGAGAGATGTGTTATTTCTAAATTTTATTAATTGTTATCCATAAGGATATAATTGGAAAAAGTACTTAAAAATTTCCTTTTTTCAGTTTTGCCTTAAGATTTGTGCAAACTTGAAATTGATCATCCTTAGATGGACGGAGGGAGTAATATATATGGATGAAAATAAAAGAATGGTGTATTATATTTCTAAAATTATTTAGCTTAAACACAAAACCGGTGTTCTGAGAACTGGACCAGACGGGTCGGTAGGACTGGTGAACCAGTCACCTTTCTGATATGATTCAATGTTGACCCAGTGATTTTGTTACAAACCATTTAATTTCTTGAAAATTTGGTTGACCCGTCGGTTCAGCCGGTGAAACAAGTAACCCAATGCGGTCCGAACAGGTTCGGCCCAATTATTTTACAAAGTATAAAATCCATTTTTTTTCCTTCTTTCTATATCTTTAATCAAGTCATCCAAATGTTCGAACAAACCATTCAAGCACTCAATCAACCTATTAATCATCTTCATTTCGTATTTTCATTAAAATATCACTCAACAGGAAGACAAACTTATAAAAGAACCAAAATATCATAAAACCTATGATGAAAAATCGAAAGTTGAATACTTAAATCTCCAATTTCACCATGTTGTAAATCTTCCATAAAACCTATAAAAGTATATCTGCTATTTTTATGTTGTAAATATTCTGTAAAGCATCAGTTTGAAACAATTAGAGCTCATGACGAAAGTATGAAACAAAACCCATGGTCCAGAAAAAAAGAAGAAGACATCTTTCAATAAAATAAAATAAAATAAAAAAATTTCATTTTTAACTTCGTTATATATCATTTCATATATATAATTTTTCATTTAAATTATGGTTCTAACTGAGAGATAGTGGTTGCAAAAAGTGTGATCATATGAAAAGGATGAAGCAGAGAGGATGTTGTTCTAGGTTATGTCGTTAGGGAGAGGGGTGGACGAAGAAAAAATGCTTTAAGATTCAAATAAAACTTTAAAGTTAGGGGAATTACCAATATACTGGTTATGAATAGTAAGTACCTTTATATATGGACCTAGTGAACCCGGGTTGAACCATTAGTGGAACCACTTAACCCTGACCTAGTGATTTTTACGATTCGATGACCGGATGATTTTCAAAACATTGCAAAAAAAAATTTATCTTCATTCTCAATCTCATAGCCTAGGTTGAAATCTATGAGTTTGGACTCCTTGTACCATCACAAGTTATCCCATTACATGTTTGTGTAATAAGATGCAAAATGGGTCCTCCTATTCTCCCTTGAACCTTCAGGATATGAAAGCGATTTTCAAAGTTTCCTTTAGGTATCTGATAAGCACGTATGTGCTACATTTTGTATCCATATTTATATTAGTTAGGACTCGATATTGTTGCTAATAATATTATTTTAATGCTTTTGTAGAAAGTAGAATTAAATCCAACCATCCAAAAATAAATGGAGAAATGTGAAACTAAAACAGTGCTTTCCACAAAAAACCCCCCAGCAAGGTTACCCGAGACACCAAAACGAGACAGAGAAGGGATGATACACAAGTGGGACGGTCTAATTAAAAACAAGGAGGTCAAACACGTACACATGCTTTCCCCTGAATCATGATTTTGTGGGGCTCAGAAGAACAGTCGTGTGATTTTCAGCAAATTGCAAGCAGAAAACATTATAGTGGGTTACTATGCCATGTGTCGTCGCATATTTACACATCCAGTTTTGGGAAGTTGAAAAGGCATTAGTTGTTAAGTAAATCTTGTTAGGTAGTGGAATATTAGAACAAATAAATGGGTCCACGTGTATCTTATTGGAGGGAGAAAAATGAATTAAAAAGATTTTGCTTTCTCACCCATGGGATTCTTTTTAAGTCTACCAAATATGCATGCAAGCAAAATGAAGAAGAATATATATGGGGAGATCACATTGATGACCACCATGCAAGTTTCAATTAAGGTTAATTAAGAGAATGACGACACGCCTTTATTTGGTATATATTTTCTGTATTGTGAAGAAGAAAAAGGGGGGTTCTGATGACTGTTTTGGGAGACCGGTTTGGAGGCTAGAGAAGCCGATGAACATAAGGAGAAGAGGAGGCCGCCGCCGGTGCTACTGTGAAGTTCAGTGAAGGCTTGGAGCAGAAAACAAGGGAAATGAGAAGAGGCGATTCGATTGTGGTGACGCACAGTCGATTGGTTTATTTTCATTTTCCTAGTAATTTATTTTTATGGGTTTTAAGAAATCCATCTCCATGATTTGTTAAATTTCATAACTAGGGTTCTTCGGTGGAAACCATTTCTAGCAATAGACCATGAATAAATTGATAATATTTGGTTTTAGGTAATTATGAATTGATTCAAATAATTTTATCTTTACGCTCTATTGATTTTCTATAAAATAATTGTTGTTGCTTCATCGGCTTTGTACTACAATAGCCTAAGTGCATAGATTTATATGGTTTTGCAATTTTATTTGTTATAGTATTTGATAATCCATGATTAGGTTAAATCATTTGATGGGTTATACTTAGACGACGCAAATAATAATCGTAAATGCATAAATACGTAGTTTCAATGATTTGCTTGCCATTATAATTTGATAAGCCATGCTTTGGAGACTTTGATGGGTTATGCTTAAGAGATGCAAGTTATATTAGAGAAAATACACCGATAATAGGTGTTGCAATAGAACAAAGATATAGACGCGTATTTAGAATTATGAATCATTTTCGGCATCAAATAGAAATAATGGTGGAATCCGTAGACACTGGTTACCGACACTCTCTCATTGCATTTTGTTAATTATTTTTTTTTATTTTTATTGTTTCAAATTGAATTCTAAAATCCCAAAAATCATTTCTGGTTAATTCATTAGAGATATTGATTAGAGTATTTCCACGCTCCCTGTGGGTTCGACCCGTACTTGCCTCTGTTTACTTGTTAGACACCGTGCAATTGCGGTTATTATATAAATAGGCATCTCGGGATCCTATCAATTTTTGACGTCGCTGCCGGGGAGCGGCTGAGGAATATTGTGATTAGTATTTTTGATTTTGTAAATAGTTAGGTTTTTTTTTATTTTTGTACAGTATTTTTATTTAAGGATTTCTTTTTCCTTTTGACTTGTTTTCTTTTTTAGAATTTTGTTTCAGGTACCTTTTTGAGGATGATGACTTTTTCTCAGGAGACGTCACCTAATATGACATTGGCGGAATATAAGCGTAGAAATTCAAATTATCAGGCAACCTCATCTGAGATGACGCTTGGTGAATATATGCATAGGAAACGGTATGGAGTTTTTGCTCCACATGTAGTAAGTGAAGAATCGCCTTTAACGATATATGAGAAGTATTACAAGCATACATCGCTCAGTTTGGAGCAAAGGTTGAGAATTATGGCATGCCAAGAGTTATATGCAGATGATGATTTAGAGGAACCTGTTTATACAGAGGATACTATTGTTGATTCTAACGACTTAGAGACAGTAGACATTCATAATGAGGTACCTTCTAGTCATTTGAATAGTGAGATTCCTATAAATCACTTAGTCGATGAGTCGATTATTCATGATATTGTTGCTCCATTGAGCTCATGTGCTGCTGGCCCATCTTATGATCTTCTAATTGCTCATATGAATGTTAAACAAGTTGATACTGGTATTGCTGATTTTGAACCAATCTCAGTTTGTTTAGACCATTTTGCAGACTCCAAAGAACCCATGCTTATTGACATTGTCAATGCATTGCGGTCTCCAATAAATAATATAAGCAATTCAGCAAAGGAAGCTATTTCCTCGGACTTAGAACCAGATTTAGAGTGTACAATGATTGTTGAATTCTCTAAACAATCTTTACTCATTATCCGTGATTCAGATTTACTTCAGATAACCACATACAATGAGGAAGGTTCAAATTGTTTTCCGAATAAGACTGAATTCATTTTTCGCTCTCTGGGTACTAATCAATATTATTATTGCAGGGTCATCTTTTCAACTAACCTGATTTGTTGGATTGATCCCCAACTTTTCAGATTGTATATATATGCTTTGCAGCTTAATTTAGTGTATCATCACCTTGTTCGAGAGAGAAGATACACAAAGATTATGCTTTATGGGAGTCAACCCGTACGATTTCGCTTCATGAGAGTCAACCCATCATATTTGTTTTCTTTCCTCTATCTTTTATTTCTTTGCTTGAATTTCCCATCTTAATTTCTACGTTGGATGACTCAATTACATTGAGGACAATGTAACGTTTAAGTGTGGGGGAGTGGCATTTTCGTTAGGCTTAAAAAAAATAAAAAATAGCAACGCATGCTCTAACAAATATGTATATAAAGTTTATATCTTTATCTCCTCTCAATCAGTATGTATATAGACGAAAGGGTCTGTGAACCCGATCGTTAAGAAAAATACTTGGACGATCCCAAAAATCAATATCCAAGATCAATCAATTCGTATCCAAATAATTCAATCACAATTAGATACGAATTTTACCAAATAATACACCTGTTATCTATATTTTAAGATACGAATTCTACAAGAAACAAGTCTCATAATCGATTACAATTAGATGGACGTATCTAATAAGATCGAATACAAACTACTTGCGTAAATACAATTATAAAGATAAACAATACAGTACGGAAAAATAAAAACACAAGACACCAGAAGTTTTGTTAACGAGGAAACCGCAACTGCAGAAAAACCCCGGTACCTCGTCCAAATTTGAATACCAAACTGTAGTAAGCCGCTACAGATACTACCATACTATCAGACTTCAGACTGTAATATAGTTGAGACTGAATCCACCACCAAAGCAACTCAGTTGCATCCGCTCTCTTTACGTCTCTTGAACCTTGGAAGTCTCTATGCAATCAATTCCCTTAGATGACGTCCTTTACATCCTAAGAGTTGCTTCAAATCAAAGAAATGACCTTTTTAAGTGGTACGCAATCAAAGAAATGTTTTGGAAAGACAAAAGTAGGGATCAGAATATAGCCTTGGGGGATAAAAATACAAGATAATTTCATACAAAAGCTAAAGAGAGATTTAGAAGAAATAAAATAGATACAATAGAAAATGACGAAAATGTCCGGCTTAATACTAAAGAGGAGATAGCAGATTGCATTACTCAACATTTTCTTAAAATTACTACTACTGTAAAACCTGAAATTGACCAGAATTTGATAAACCTTATCTCTACTAGTGTTAATCAAACTGATAATGATATGCTTTGTGCCTCACCTTTAGAGAGTGAAATAAAGAAGACTTTGTTCTCTATGGACCCTGATAAAAGCCCAGGACCAGTAGATTTCCTCTCACTTTGTTTCAACAAAATTTGGAAATCATCGGAACTGATCTAACAATAATGGTACAAACGTTTTTTGAAACTGGTCATATTTCTAAAGAGATGAATGCCTCTTTCATCTCTTTAATTCCCGAGACTCTGAATCCCACAACTTCTTTGGAGTTCAGATATGTAGCTTTATCAAATACTTTTATAAATTTATCTCTAAATTGATGGCAGGAAGAATGAAAGGTTTTCTTGGTTAAATTGTTTCGCCTTATCAATCTTCCTTCATTCCTGGAGGGAAGATATCGGAGAACATAACATTAGCTCATGAAATAATACACAAGATGAAAAACTCCAAATCTAAGAACAGATTCATGGGACAAAAAATTGATATATGTCTAAAGCATTCGACAAAGTCGAATGGGATTTTTTAATTCAAGTCATGACTAAAATGGGTTTCAACAATTAATGGTGTAACTTGGTACACCAGTGTATCTCGACAACATCGTTATTTGTTATGTTAAATGGGTCTCCCACGAAATTCTATAAACCTACAAGAGGTTTGAGACAGGGAGACCCAATCTGTTCTGTTAATCCTTATCTTTCCTGTTTTATATGGAAGCGCTTTCCCGAACTATTTTCCATGCTGAAAACACATGTTTGATAAAAGGTATCAAAATAGTTCATAAGGCTCCTTATTTAAGCCATCGTTTTTTGCTCACGACTGCTTAGTCTTCTGTAAAGTTAATGAAAAAACTTGTCGAAATCTTGTTAAATTGTTTAAAAAGTTTGGTTTAGCATCGAGTCTGCTTATTAATCTAAGTAAATTGGGAGCATTCTTTAGTAAAAAAAACAGAAACTGGTATTCGAAGAAAGGTTAAGGAAATCTTAGGTATCACAACTATATCCCTAACTGACAAATACCTAGGGTCGCCTATGTTCACGAATAAATCTAAGATAGTTTGTTTTGAACCTTTACTTGAAAATTTGAGAAATAGTAAGATAACGAGTAAATAATTTAATGGTTTAGTCTTCACATACCTGATAAAATAAGTTTAAATGTCTTCGTAAATCTTCAATCTTCGTGGGTAATGTATGATACTCAACTACCAAATTATAACCTAGTCCGAGACTTGACTCAGTATACTAGAAATCAAGATATAATTTTGATCAACTAACACTGACAACAAGCTTGAGATAACAAAACTTGTGAGGTTCAACCGAGCATTTATCGAACATTTTCTTATAGACTATACCTTTTGGATATTGGGAATGACACCTTAACAAATATTTGGGAGCATAAATGTGCAACAAGATTTTCTGAGCCACCTATTCAGAGTGCTGAAGCTAGTGATTCTGATAATTGTCTGGTCTTCAAAGGTGTTATTTAAAGGTATTATTACTGGGATTATTCTCCAAATGAGAGTGTATCCTAATTGTACAGATAAAATTGCACGGACTTCTACAAAAAAAAAAGAGGAATTGACTTTGAAAGCTACTTACAACAAACATCATAAAATTAAGAAAAGTCTTATACTCAAAGAGGTACTAATAGCAATGGTAATAAGGTTGGAAAACCTTGTGGGAGATAACTTATTGTCCTAGAATTAAATACTCCATATGAAAGCGTGCAATTATTCTACAAGTGATAGACTGGATGGGTTTATCCACGGAGCAGGTCAGATATGCGTTATGTGTGAGAAGCATAGGACAGTTTGCGACATTTATTATTTGGTTGCAGTTTCATTAAGGTAATTTGGCTTGACTAGTCTTAATTCTAATTTTAATAACTATCTAGAAAATCTTTGCTAAATGAATTTAAGGAAGCAATCAAGATGATGACATTGAGGGACAAGATTGGTTAAGTCGTACGCTAACAACCATCTAGTTCATACGAAAAATTAGAGTGATTTTTCAAGAAAAGAAACCAGAGCTAGTTGCAACTATTAAGCAAATTATGGCTTGTGCATGACACAAACTGGAATTGGACTCCATATGATAACCGTACATCACGATTAACTTTTCTCCTTATTTTAATACTAATATTAACTCGAGTAGTATTTTTATGGTTGTTTGTGATCTTTTTTTTTACTCGGTCAATTAAAATTAAAAAAGCGAAAATTGTACAGGGACTAGGCCTTCCTAGTGACTAGCCGTGAGGCCATTCACAAGAAAACATATTTGAAGCGATAAAAAACCCTTCCAGGACATTCCACAAACGAAATAAAACCTGGCCTACCCTCATAAAACTCAAAAATATCCTCAGCTAGAAAACATGCTTGCTTGGCAAAGGCATCAGCTGAAAAATTAACTTCTCTATAGCTATGATTATGGTTGTTTGTGATTATTTACAACTATAAGGGACGCATAATCAAATTTATACAAGGATAATTAAGTACAGAAAGATGAGGATTTCTCTATCAACGAGTTGTCTCGTGGGCTAATGAGACGAATCTTCCTGAAAGTTCTTTTTTTCTTTAATGATTGGTGCGAGAAAAAAAAAAGAGCGTAACTATTACACGCCAAATTTTTAGTTTGGAAAACTGTATGGAAAATACTTGTACACGAGTCTATATGTTCGGTTGCAAAACTATATACAAATTGTTTTAACAAGGTAAACCTAGTATATACCGACCTGTGCACGAACCAAATTCCAACAAGTACAAGTCTTGTAATCTATATTTCAAGACACAAATTCAACAAGAACGAGTCTTGTAGGTTTCTTAAAGTCAAGTTAATATTGTCTAGGTTTAATGACGTACAACTTGTGATATGTTAACTGTAAAGATAAAACAATATAATGCGGAAAAGAAATAATATATGCACCAGAAATTTTTGTTAATAAGTAAAGTAAAATATTGTAGAAAAACCCATGGACCTAAGACGTGGACCATATTGAACACATACTGATTTAAGATGTTACACCAACTACCTACTACCATGTTTCAAGCTAGATGTAATACCTGCTTAAGTTGTATTCATGCACATGTAAAAATCCTAGCAGAATATCGATTTCTTCAAGAATAGATCATGCAAACCTTTTAGAAAAACGCCAATTCTCTTCTATAGATGCTCTTGATTTTTTTAGCAATACGTTAATTCTCTTGAGAAGATGCTCCTCAACAGTTAGGGTTTACACATTCCGTAACCTAATCGATTTTACCTCACAGGATCAACCAGAAACATTATAAGGATATCTTGATCTATCAGATTTTGGTTTTATGGTAAAGAATCACCTATATATAGGTTTCGTAACTATTAAAGAAAAGATAGTTTGATCCCCAAGTTAAGTCTTTAACATCTCACTTTTGTTCGTGAGGAACACATATGTGGAAACAACATTAAGCAACACACACAAAATTTTCCAAGGGATGGTTCGTGTAGTTACATGAGACCTCTATTTATAATGAATGATCAATGCTGCTTAAATACAAATCCATCTTGTCTAAGAAAGGAAAAACGTACTTGACTAAAATAAGCCTATAATCACATATTTACGGTTTCAGTACGCGATATGTTGCTAAAATTTCATGTACAATTTCATATTCAAGAAATCAAACATTAGCCACACGTTTTTCAGCTTAAGTAAATCACTCGTAACTTCTTCGTTATAACTTGGAATTAAGTGATTCTTGACACATTGATTCCGTAATTTCATTAAATGTAACATGGAGACCTTTTCAAGGTCAATAGTTATTTTCACTAAAGTCTTAGGCTCAAATACCCCTCGGGTGTACATATAAGAGTATATTTACCGTCATGAGAATTATTCCAAAGAGTGAACACTTTGTTTATAGAATAAACAAGAGAATCAAGTATTAGTTACTAACCTTTAGTGAAGTTCTCCATAGATATCTTTGTGAGTCTTCAATCTTCAGTCATCAATTATAACATTGATGACTTTAGTAGACTCGATCAAAAATGCTTTTTGGCATCTAAATTTGACAACTGGCTTGACATACCAACGCCGGTGCGTGGTTTAAACCGAGCAATGTCTCGACACAAGAAATTCAATTTTCTTGACACTTGAAATTTTTTGGATAAGAATTTTCTTATTTCTGTAGTTCTAGAGTTGAAAGTTAGTTGTGTTGATGAAAAAAATTCATGCAACTGCTTCTCAGTCTGAACATATTTTTCCATGCATCAAACAGATGAAGAATATTAGTCTCGAGAACAAGATATTGTGGGTTTTTAGGGATGGAGCCAAAACTTATATGTTATGAGGTCGAGCAAATTTTGATCCGGCGTTTAAAAATTCTTTTTCTAATCCGTGTTTAAGCTACATGGTATATAAGATTACCACTTTCCCGATTAGCACCGTAAACCTCATACTGAGTACATCAATATACACGAAGAAATTGTGCACATTAATATGCTTGATGATTTCAAGTAATTAACAATTTTTGTTTTATTTAATTCTCCTTATAAAATAGCAATTGTCAAGGAAATCCAAAGGATTGGGTCAAGCCTAATAGAAGGATAATGTTTCAGTCAACCATAGTTGACAGAAAAAATTCTTTGTCCTTTTATAAATCTTAAGTTTCATTTTTTTCCAACTTTACCCCTTAACCACAGTTAATAAGCTAACCGTAGTTACTCCTCAAATAGGTTTGGAATATGGATAATTTTGAAGACCCGAATCTTATTGAAAAAGTGTGGGTCTAACAACCACACCCAATATTTCGTTTAGGCAATTTGTATGGACTAACTCCAATATAATTCCGAGAGAATCAAGTAGACAGTCATACTCAATCAAGGAAAATATATCCAAGAGTTATATCTCTGTTTCTCAATGTAATCAGCAAATCAAACAGAATGAAATCCGCGAGCCTGATTATTATGAGAAACAACTTGAACGGTACCAAAAGCCAATGTTCAAGTGTCAATCAATTTCAATCAACAACGAAAGGTTGGCTTTACCAATTGATTAAACTATGCACAACCTGTGATATTTTAATTATATAGAAAATATAATATGGAAAAGAAATAACACAGACACCCGAAGTTCTGTTAACGAGGAAACCGAAAATGCAGAAAAACCGCGGGACCTAGTCCAAATTTGGACACCATACTATATTAAGCCGCTACAGGTTAACTTCAGACTGGAATGTGGTTGAGCTGTGACGATCCAAACCATTTTATCGGGTTTAATTCAACCCGTTTGTGTTGATTGAGTTTAACTCAACCCGTTTGTGTAAGAATTTTATTTCGTAGCGATGAAGAAACCTAACTTAGGATGCTTTCATGACTCTGAGTCTGCCAAAATCCAAAAAATTGTTCTTGGAGGGGAAACTAATTGCTCTAGTCACAAATTTGGGTGCCTAAATAACTCCACATGCATCAAGGCACGTGTCTTATGGTGGGTTAACATAAAAACTGAGAAACCGAGAGTAACGGGGAGAGTTGGTTCTCCCTCTGGTTTTACTTCATCTTCTTCTGTAGCAATTTTTCTTTCTTTCTCTGAATAAAAGAATCTCTGGAATTGGTTGTGACTTAATTTATGGGGATTGAGCTATTTTCTATCAGGGAACTTGTGATATAGATCAAAGAGATTTTGATATCTGTTCCATGGTTGATGGAACTAGAAAGGGGAGGATTTGATAGGCAGTCGGGAGTGGGTGTTGATGATAGAAAAATCTTATTTTGGTTTGAATAATAATCATGATTTCGGATGGAATTAAGGTTAGTACTCAAGTAAAATCAGATTGCTTTTTGCTCTTCTTGTAGCTGAAATTTTTAGGTCTTTTATAAGAAACTCAAAAATGGGTGTTTATTGGTGTTAGATGTAAATCTGTATTCATGCATGTCGAAATTGTTCATTGGTACAAGATTGCACTTACTCAAAATTTTCTAGCATGTTTAATTTGAATGTCGTATGGGTCCAAAGATTAGGGCTGTTTTATGAAATATTTGTACATGCTCACTCAGATGTGTGTAAACATGGAAGAAAAGAAATTTTGATACTTGCATCCAGTTTTAAATGTTTGCTAACTAAAGATTGGTTGTATCTCTTTTCTTATTAATCCATAACTTTGGTTCTGTGTGGTGTTAAGTTTTAGATGTATGTTTTATCCTTATATGGAGCCTGATAATTAAATGAAATGGGTTGGTCTTAGATTAATGAAGTTTCTGAAATTTTCATTGGCAGTACGACCCACAAGGTGTTCAGTATAATGTCACAAAGAACATATATTTGAATTATGCTTGTTATATCTTGCATCAATAGCTTTTTATCATTTAATGATTACCATAGGGACCGTCTTAAAGTCTTGTAGCCTATTAAATTGTCAGGGAAATTTATGTGTCAAGTCCACTAGATGTTATCTCACCATGTGCAGGTAAATGTATACGTATATAGGCTGGGAATGATGCCTTGAAGGCTTAAGCAGTAATGCAATATTTCAAGAACCATGTCATTTGTGAAATGTTACTTATAGATTTAACCCATGCTTTATGTGCTTATTCCTTTCACCATCTGTTAGAATGTGGGTATGCACGGGTTTCAGAAAGGGGAATGATTATTGACTCTATCTGTTGTACTTCCTATTACTAATTAAATTTGGTTTCGTTGGCAACATTCGTATACTATGCTTTGAACATTGGATTTCCAGCAGTGCCTCGTTGCGTTTCCTTTTATTAAGGAAATTTGTATGGATTGCATCCTTGGTACTGACAAGATCATTTCTAGAGAATAGCTTGCAAGCGGGTGATAGGTGGAATCATAGAAATTTTGCCTCATTCATAAACTAGTACCACCTCAATTTCTGGTTCCATTTTTTAGTGGTAGTGTTATTATGCCATATGACTCGCTTAGATTATATTACTTGGTGCTAACGCATTACAGTATAGTACAGTACGGGAGATAGTATGGCATTGATTTTTCCCCTCCCATGGTAGTTTTGGTTGACAACATTTGGTAGGATTGGTGTTTACATTTAAATTTACTATGAAATATGACCGGTGTTGGGTTTAAAATGATATAGGGTACTGTATCCCTTTTATTTTCGATAGACTTTGGTTTAAGATAGTGAAGGTGACTATTTACCTATTTTATTAGAAGTTCATCTTTAGTGTTGTCCCTGTGTTGTTAGTATTTTCATTCAAAAAGGGAAATGAAAATCCACTCTTACTTAAAGTACATCCAACAACCCCATGTGCTAATGGATTAAACCATGTTTTGGTGCGACCATTTTTACTCATCAATGGTTAAGAAATGGGAAATAGAGTGGGTTAATATACGAGGAAATGTTATCTCAAATTTATGTGATGGAGTGTATGGTTGTATTGAGTGGCTAAATTAATTAGTTGGCTAATGGAGAGTAGTTCATCATTAAAGATTCACGACTAGCATACCATATAGCCGGAGTAGTTCACTAGTATATATAAATGTTAATTTTGCAAGCGTGCATTCATGAATGATATGACCTCATACTGGGCACATTATCTACTGATATGGAAATAAACAACATGTTGACTCTCCCTCCATTTTTGCATACTTGTTACTAAACTTAATTTCAGATTTATCTTTAGCAAATGTAGATGACTGCACTGTGAGTACTCTTAAAGTGTTGCTCATAGCAACATTCTGTAGACCATTTTTCACAACAACATGAGTGAAATTGGTTACACTCGTTGGTTAAATATTTTGTTCTTGCAGTAGTTTGCCTTCTAGACTTACGTCCGTATTTCAGATGAGATTTTATAGTAGAAATGAAATGATGTCTTCCGTTTAACATCTGTTACTGGAAAATCTAGGACAGTTGGCCTATTGTCGTGGGAAATGACTAGCATCGACTGTATTTGGTCAATTTAGTTGATTGCTCTTGGTATTTCAAATTATGTGAATTAATATATATCAACTAAATGCTTGTTTAGAAAATACTAGCGGGTAGCACTTTGGTTGCAGGTGTTATGTCTGCGGGCTTGGTATAATTAAGTCTATTTGATATGATACTGGTTGAGAATGATCTGTAAGATGTTAGTCTTATGCTTATATATCTGCTAGACTCCTATCTTGTTAAAAATGATAGGGATGGTGATTTGATAAAATAGGGATGGTTGTTGCTATGCAATTCAAGACTATCCATTGTAAGGGATAGTTGCTACAGCTGTGAGTAGTTCATACTATCTAAATAAAGGAATGACGAACTACGGTCGTGCTTGATCCCTTCGAGCAACAAAGTGGGTACGTAGGCAGTCGTTGTGCGGTTCAACACAATCCTGCAAGTTTGCTCATATCATCTGAAAGGGGTTGGTTGCTACGTTGTAGTTCATATCATCCATCCAGAGATGATTGCAACTTGGCAAGTATATACCATTGGCAATTGGTTGATGGTGATTGGTAACGAGTACTACCTTGGCATTGGCAATTGGCCAAAGAAATTGTTTGAGTTGGCAACTGGCTTATTCTTATTTTCGGCAATTGGCTGTCTGTTGTTTCGGGCAATTGACCTTGTGTTATTTTCGGCAATTGTCCAGCTGTTATTTTTGGGCAATTGGCCCCGTGTTATTTTCGGCAACTGGCCGGCTGTTATTTTTCGGCAATTGGCCCTGTGTTATTTTCCAGCAATCGGCCGTCTTTGATTTTGGCAATTGGCCATCTGATATTTTGGCAATTGGCCGTATCTTATTATCGACAATTGGCCGTCTGTTATTGTTGGCAACTGGTCGATCCATATTTTTTGAAAATTGGAACCCTTGTCGAATTCTATGAGTATTATGGTACGGGACATATGCTCATAGAATTCTGACCTTGAGACTAATGGATTTCTACCGTGTGCAGGATTATGACTTTTTAACGAAATTTTTACTTTAGTGGCCTATTGGGGAATAGGAGCTTGTCAAGCGACCCGTAACCCGACCCGCTGGAAGCAAAATTCTCTGATCCGTCACATGAGTCCTAACCAATCTCACACTGATTAAGGTACAATCGTGTTCCTTACGCCTCTAAATCCCAGTAGGACTCTACGCACTTGATTTCATTAGCTGATCTCACCCACAACTAAGAGTTGCTACGACCCAAAGTCGAATACTTGATAAACAAATCTGTTTCACACAGAAAAGTCTATTGAATAGATAAATCCGTCTCCCACAGAAATACCTACAAAGTTTTTGTTCCGTGTTTTGATAAATCAAGGTGAACAGGAACCAATTGATATACCGGTCTTATATTCCCGAAGAACAACCTAATAATATCAATCACCTCACAATAACTTAACTATATAGTAGTAGAACAAGTTATTGCGGAATCACAAATAAGGAGACGAAGAGATTTGTGATTACTTTTTATATCTTACCTATCGGAAATAAGTCTCGAGCAAATATTAGAAAAGATAGTACCGAATACGATGGAACAAAGTAAGATTAGAACACGCAACTACAGAGAAAATAGTTATGTCTGTCTTCAGAATTCCAATGAAGTCTTTAAGTCGTTAACCTATAATGGTTTTAGGAAAAACCTAGGTTAAAGGAGAACCGACTCTAACCGCAAGTAATATTACACATGAGGTGTGGGGATTAAGTTTCCCAGTTGCTAGAGTTCTCCCTTATATAGTCTTCAAATCAGGGTTTGAAATCAATGTTACCTTGGTAACAAAGCATTCAATATTCACCGTTAGATGAAACCTGATTTAAGATTCAAGCTAATATCTTTCTACCGGTAGATGGTGTTAGATTGTTACACAAAAATGAAATATATCTTCATTTAAATATGGGTAATCGTATCTAAATGTGTATATTGAGTTGGCTCAATAACAGCTAACCGAAGTTAGCCATATGAACACTTTTCTCTTAACCATGTTCATCTTAGCACTTCTAGATCAATTGATAATCAAATGGATCTAATTTGTTACTCATAGAGTTGGTCAATTGTTTATATTCTCATAGAAGTATACAAGACACAGTTGAAGCAAAATCGGATTGATTCAAAAGAATCAGTTCATGAACATCTTAGCCACGGTTTGCAAAGATTGCATTCCTTAATTTATAAATGTATCTGTTCATGAGCATGAAATCATATTTAACCGATTTTAGAACTTGAACCACTTAAGTTTGCAAACGGGTACGCAAACTTAAGTTCCGGACATTCGTCACAAGCCGAAAGTTTGCAAACGGGTACGCAAACTTTAGCTACGGACCGAACTCAGTTGAAACCTTTGTGAACGGGTACGCAAACTTGGTTCCCGGACTTCAGCAGTTAAATCAGTTTGCGAACGGGTATGCAAACTTAAGTAACCTGACTTAACAATTGAATAAGTTTGCGAACGGATATGCAAACTTCCGGTCCCGAATTCCGTCAAAACAGTTCGTACACTAAGTACACAAACCGTAATGCATCCAGACATGGGTTTTAGCTCTTAACTCCTATTTCAATCATTGAAACATTCTTAGAAGACGACAATAGCTGTTTCACACAAACTATTAGCTTACAAGAAATTTTCAAGTGATCGAATGATCAATACGAAATATTCCGAGTCTACACTACAAAAAACTGAGCATTGGCAACCATACTAGTTTAGTTGCCTAAGATGACATTTTAGTTGCCAAACAGGAAGGAAACTAATTATAGTTGCCAAACTTTAGTTGCCGTATGGGTTGTTTCGAAAAGCTAAGGCAGCTACTAGAAGTACCTAGTTTCCATGCGTACATTTGGCAACTTATGTTGTAGTAACCAAATACGTGATTAGTTAAATGCAATAAATTAAAACCACTAATTTTAGCAGTTGCTATGGAGTTGCCAAATATTCTAACAACTAGATTCTTGTAGTTGTCGGCTACTTGCTACAACATATGGCAACTAAATTAAAATCTTGTTTCTAATTTATTTAGCAATTAATCTAATAGTAGCCAAATATGTTGATGTCATAATTGCAATAAGTTAAGGCAACTAAGTTATAGGTGGCAGAGAGTTACCCAATCCTCCAACAACTTGGCACATTGTTCCCAAATCATTCCACAACTATGATGGCAACTAACTATTTGTAGATGCCATGCACTTGCAACGATGGTTTTTCAGGTGGATTGTAATTAATATGGAACATCGTAATCAGTTATTATAATTAGTGTGGTAATTGATTATAACATCATAATCAGCTACTGTAATTAATATGGCAGTTAATTACTGTGATTATATATATTAATTTGATGTAGGTTTAGAATGTTTCGTATTGATCATTCGATAACTTGAAAATTTCTTATAAACTAATAGTTTGTGTGAGACAGATATTGTCGTCTTCTAAGAATGTTTCAATGATTGAAATGGGAGTTAAGAGATAAACCCATGTCTGGATATATTACGGTTTGTGTACTTTGTGTACGAAATGTTTTGACACAATCCAGGATCAGAAGTTTGCATACCCGTTCGCAAACTTATTCAACTGTTTAAGTCAGGGTACTTGAGTTTGCATACCCGTTCGCAAACTGATTTAACTTTTGAAGTACAGGAACCAAGTTTGCGTACCCGATCGCAAACGGTTCCAACTGAATTTGGTTCGGAACAATTTGCAAACTGTCGGCTTGTGCCCAATGTCCGGAACTTAAGTTCGCGTAGCCGTTTGAAAACTTAAGTGGTTCAAGTTCTTAATCGGTTATGTATGATTTCATACTCATGAATAAATACATTTATAAATTAAGGAATGCAATCTTTGAAAACCGTAGCTAAAATGTTCACGAACTGATTCTTTTGAATTAATCCGATTTTGCTTCAATTGCGTCTTGTATACTTCTATGAGAATATAAACAATTGAAAAACTCTATGAGTAACACAGTTAAATTCATTTGATTATCAATTGATCTAAAAGTGTTAAGATGAACAAGGTTAAGAGAAAAGTGTTCATATGGCTAACTTCGGTTAACTGTATTGAGCCAACTCAATATAAACGCTTAGGTACGGTTACCCATATCTAAATGAAGACATATTTAATTTGTGTGTAACAAGTTAAAGACCATCTAACGGTGGAAAGATATTATCTTGAATCTTAAAATCAGGTTTCACCTAACGGTGAATATTGAATGCTTTGTTACCAAAGTAACCTTGATTGCAAAACCCTGATTTGAAGACTATATAAGGGAGAACTCTAACAACTGGGAAACCTAATCCCCACACCTCCTGTGTGATACTAGTTGCGATTAGAGTAGATTCTCCTGTAACCTAGGTTTTTTCTAAAACCATTATAGGTTAACGACTCAAAGACTTCATTGGGATTCTGAAGCCAGACACAACTATTTTCTCTTTGTTGCGTGTTCGGATATTACTTTGTTTTATCGTATTGGGTACTATCTTTTCTAAGATTTGCTCGAGATTTATCTCCGATAGGTAAGATATAAAATGTAATCACAAATCTCTTCGTCTCATTCTTTGTGATTCCGCAATAACTTGTTCTACTACCATATAATCAAGTTATTGTGAGGTGATTGATATTATTAGGCTGTTCTCTTGGAATATAAGAACGGTGTATCAATTGGTTCCTGTTCACCTTGATTTATCAAAAGACGGAACAAAAAATTTATAGGTATTTATGCGGGAGACAAATTTATCTATTCAATATACTTTTCTGTGTGAGACAGATTTGTTTATCAAGTCTTCGACTTTAGGTCGTAGCAACTCTTAGTTGTGGGTGAGATCATCTAATGAAATCAAGTGCGTAGAGTCCTACTGAGATTTAGTGACGTAAGGAACGCGACTGTACCTTAATCAGTGTGAGATTGGTTAGGGCTCAACTACATTCCAGTCCCAAGTTAACTTGTATTAGGCTAGAGTCTGTAGCGACTTAATACAGTGTGGTGCTCAAATTTGGACTAGGTTCCGGGGTTTTTCTGCATTTGCGGTTTCCTCGTTAACAAAACTTCTGGTGTATGTTTATTTATTTTCCGCATTATATTTTCTATATAATTGAAATATCACAGGTTGTGCGTAGTTCAATCAATTGGTAAATCCAACCTTTGGTTGTTGATTGAAATTGTTTGAAGCGTAGATTTTGGTATTTGATACCATCCAAGTTATTTCTCATATTGATCTGGCTCACTGAATTCTATTTGTTGGATTGCATATTGATTTGATAAATTGAGATATAACTCTTGGATATATTTTCCTTGATTGAGTCTGACTGTCTAGTTGATTCTCTTGGAATTATATTGGAGTTAGTCCATAAAGGTTGCCTAAACGAAATATTGGAAATGGATTCCTGCGCGGAGAGTCCTCAATGGTTTCATTTTGGTCAATCTGTCAACCCTTATTTTTTCCCCTCCTAAGAGATTCTTGTTTTCCTTTGATCTATATATGTTTGCTACTTGTTTTCTTCTTAACTCTGGACCCGCCTTCAAAAATGTTCCGCAATCTCTCATATTGTTTTAAATGAGAATTTTCTTGTTAAAAAACTTATAGCCTTTTAATCGATAACAATATGCTTGATAACACATAAATTTTGTAACATACCAATCAAGAAAGAGATCTGCCAATTCAGAGGCTCTACTCCAGACTTTGTCTGATCTTAGCTCTTACGCACGTTTGTTCTAATAATTACATCCATGCACTTTTAAATTTAACACTAATATGAAAAATCGCCTTGGATTCTATTTGGGGTGAAACAAATTTGAGAAGCTCTGGGGAGGATTGCATGTCAATTCTGCGATGGCATACCTATCAAAGTTAGACAGAGGATATGAGCCAAACATTGTTGGAGTTATTTTATGGCAGTCATTTCAGAGATATCCATGAAAATTCTTTATGCATTCATTTTTTCCTTTTGGTAGTTGTTCTCTATAACTCATTTTTTAATGTATCACTCCAAGCCTTATAAATATTTATAGCTGATCTTCGAAATTTCTTATAGAAGGCCCCAGTAAATGTAATTTGAAACTAAACATACTTTTGTTGATGGTGGTTTTTAGTTTAGGGCGAAAACTGTAAAAGTCTTTCTACCTGATCCGACATCAGAAGTAGTAGACCTTGATATGCCTGTATTCCGCGAGGAATTTGAAGAATATATCAAAATCTTATGAGTGCCTATGCATCTCTTCATACTGCATTGAAACTCAAGCTCCTAGATGAATTTTTCACTAGTATAGAGCCTAATGAGTACTTAAGCTTCTAGCTGCATTATTCACTAATGCCGGGGCTGCTGCATTATTCACTAATGCTGGAGCCTGTTGAGTATCTATCCTATGCTATGTTCCCGGCTGAACTCTTAATATTGACATGACATGATAATTAATGTTCACTCTCAGCTGGGTAGCATGAATTTCCCGAAGTGTAAGGATTAAGATGTGCATGAAGGTACTCAATCAGATGCGCGCGGAGCTGCGCTGCTCTCCAAGATAAAAATTAGTGATTTTGCAAAATCAGCGTGAAAAATTCACTAGAAATTGATTAATTTTGTGTCAACTCACAAAATTCAATTTTTGACCTAATTTTTCCAATTTACAAAAATTACGTTTTTTTTTTTCCAAAACGGAGCCTGCACGATATCTCAATCCCTATTGATCGAGACTAAACCTAGGCAAGATAGGAAACTGGCCTCCGGAGCTAGTAGAAATACAATCCTACCAAAAATCGGAAACCAGGAAGAAAAAGGGAAACCGTGACCAATTTTAGCGGTAGCAAAAGAGGTGCGTCCGCGCCACTTGGCCGGTCGGTTTGCCCTGACTGGCGCCTTCCATCACAGAACGGCCTTGCTCCAATTTTTTTTCCGTCAACCCCTCTTCCCAGTCGACCAATCATATCGCGTTTAGCCTACCTGCTGCTACTCCAAAATGTTAGCCAAATTAGACTAGTCGTGCTGCTTCTTATATAATAAAAATAATATAATCAGTCCAAGTCAGTCGCAGAACGATCACGACCACACGATTTGGCCGGTCAATTCGAGAAGCTTGATTACCTCCTGGCACGACCAAACTAATTCCACCATACTCACCGGCGGGTCCACTTTTATCCCAGCCAATCAGAACTCTCCTAGCCCGCAAGCAACATTCACAATCACTATCCAAAGTAGGCTAGTCGAGCGGCTCCAAAAAGGGTCTTAATTAGGTTAAGAACACCCATGCAATCTTAAATCAATCATATCCGTCCAACTTAGCCGGCCATATTAGCCGGTTTAGATTCTATTCGGGGGAACCAATGAGGTGCCATCATGATTACCAGTCGTCCCTCTCCTATGAGGATCGATCACCTTGTCCTAAACCTACTAAAATAGCTTGGAAGCTACTCAAAGTAGTCCGGTCACGCTCCTTACAAAACCTTAAATAAATTTAACGACAATCAACAACTGCCGCAAATCATCTCAACCGCTCAAGTTGACCAGCTGATTTGACCGACCTAGATTTAATTTGAGCCAACCAATGAGGTGACATGATGATTACCGGTCATCCATCTCCTATGATGCTGATCATCTCATCCCTAACCTACCTGAATAAGCTCCTGGAAGCTGCCCAAAGATGGTCGGTCGCAGACCTTTTAAGATCGTAAAATCTGTGACTGACTCAAACAGGCTCTATACAATGATGCTTCATATTTATCGATTATTTTGAGCTGCTTGCTTAAAAGCGATGCTTTACATGCATTGATTATAAACGATATTTTATAAATATTGATTTTACAAATAATTAAATTATTTAACCTAAAAGCGCCGTATGCTATTCTTTGAGCGGTGGCTTACGGCGAGTCTCATTCGTACAATTTGACTTTCCACTTATGGTTCTCATCCAAGTAAATCAAATTATACGACTAGGCTTTTACCTGGAAGACTTAGTAATATAAATCATGCCAGTCATGACTAATTGCTATTTTCTACAAAAATACTCAAGACATCCAACATGTCACAACGTTGGAGCATTCACCTAAAGCACATAACGTGTTGGGTTCGAATCACACCAAAAACTACATTGGTTATCAACACAAGTATTCAGAAAACCATCCAGGATCTACAACTTACACTTTGCAAGCCGATTCTACATTCTGATACAAGTCATAAAAACTACACTTACAGAATTCATCATTCTGATCCCAATACCTTCTCTTCTTCCCTCCCTAAAGATCAACCTTTCTCCTTCATTTTGTGACCGAAGCAAGACTGGAACGATCATTTCTTGGTTTAGGCCAGGATTGTACAGATTGATCTCTCGAATCTAAAGTACTCTTATGCAGAACATTTGTTTAGGGTTTTGATTCGTTTCTCATCGACACACCCAATTTACCATTTTCAGCAGAATCAGTTTTTACCCTACTACAAATTGGTGACCACAGTGAGAGATTAATCTCTCGGTTGCAAAATCAATTTCTCAATTTTCATCTCAATTTTCTAAATTTCAAAATGGTGGATCCTAGGTTTGGGTCAGTAACTAATCCTGATGCTACTAGGGCTGACAATACTTCTGGTGCCAATATTCTTGTTGCTAACACCAGTGTACCACTTATCGGGGCTGTCAATACATCCCATGGCGTTACATCCTCTACCACAAACACCAATGACGCTGGAAACATTTCCTCTAGTGTGACACCTCCTGTCACCAGATCCAGGGCCGCTGGTACCCTTCCTAATGTTTCTTCGAGCGTGACATCTCCAATCACCACCAGAGTTATTACCACTCCCCCGTCAAGTTGGGAGGCTGGAGGAACCCGAGGAAACCAACCTTCTATTACCATTGTCGAATTAATGAAGAGACATGAAGTTCTTGCTAAGGCTCAGATAGACATGGCTACAACTCAGAAGGAAGTACTCACTTTCCTCAAGACACTGACAGAACAGTTACCACCAGAGCCGCGCCAACCCCAAATGGAGCAAGAAAGGAACACTTTCATGACACCTGGTGCAAGCACTTCAACATGGCGTGCCTTTATAGATGAAGAATCTCGCGTTGTCCCTGAACATCAATCAGTAAGGAATCAACAATTCAATTTCGTCACACGTGAATACCTAGCACAACTTCTCCAAAATCGAGACAAGGAAAACCCGGCAACCATTCATCAGCACCAACCTATTTACCCTCTGTATTTGCAAATAGTTCCTCTTCTAAGAGGATATTCCTCTCCTCAGTTCTCCCTTAATGACGGTACTGGTAACGCTCGTGAACACATCTCTCGTTTTTTGGAATCACTAGGAGAGCATGGATACAACCACGTTCTCCGCCTGAAAGAATTCTCAAAATCACTCACTGGGAGAGCATACTCCTGGTACAATAACATTTCACCAAACAACATAACCAATTGGTGTGATATGGTTACCGCTTTCTACAAGAAATATTTCTTTGTGTATGAGCAAATCACTGTATCGGACCTGGGAAGAATGTTTCAGCGAAACCATGAGTATCCAACGATTATGTCAAGAGATTCAAAATTCGTGCACTATATTGTCACGATCCAAATGTGACTGAACAAAAATTGGTGGAATTATGCATCAACGGGATGGTGCCTGTCTATCGTGCTTTGCTAGAGCACCCGCGCTTTCAGACATTCTCTGAACTTCATGAAGTTTCCAAACGCTCAGCTACAACAACACCTGCCTTGCTAGAAATAACCAGGTCTACCAGGAATGAAGAGCCTCATGAAACTTGTGGAAGCATACGTTTCACCAACGAGCAATACAATCCTCGACCTTCTGTAAGCAGTTTCACTGAAGTAGCAAGAGGAAATCCACCACTTCAGAGATGCAACCTACACGTGCATCCCCTCCATTATCCCTAACTCCAATACCACAGGCGCGACTGTCGCAATGAGAAAACCATGTCCAAGCTACACCATATCTGGCCCGACGACAAAAACGTCAACAACAGAGACGCTTTCAGAATTTCCTCTCCCATAGAAGAAGTAGTTGAATTACTGGAGGAAATTACACCCGGATACTGAAGAGGTACACATGTAATCTCTCCATGTCAGGATCCTCATCATATTTTCACAACCCATTAATTAAGTTATTCGCATAAGAGAACTTTCGTACTCCTCAAAGGCACGATGCGAAGATGATAAAGGCAAAAGAATGTGGTTGGGGACTGCTTATCACTACTCATCTCAAAGATGTTGAATTTAGAAAGACGTAGGCACGCTATCATTATTATTCCAAGATGCCCAAAAACGTAGACATACTCAAGGGAGCAAACGTATTGTCAAAGCCCAGTGATATGGCTGACCGTCTATGAAGCACAACACACCGACAAAAACTGCCAAGTTGAAATCTCTGTGGGTACTCATGGACAGGGGACTTTCTCCCTCTTTTCAACTTCTTCCATAAAGTTATCGTCAAATCTTCTACCAGGATGATTGATCATATTTATGAAGCCTATCTTTCCATTTT
Organism: Papaver somniferum; assembly: GCF_003573695.1. Classification (NCBI taxonomy): domain Eukaryota; kingdom Viridiplantae; phylum Streptophyta; class Magnoliopsida; order Ranunculales; family Papaveraceae; genus Papaver; species Papaver somniferum. The sequence continues at coordinate 52,574,042 of NC_039368.1, read as the reverse complement.
GAGGAGACCAAGGAAGGCCAATGAGTTTTATATGCCTCAGTAAACATCAAGGAAACTACCGGCTCCCTCATCAGCTTCTCCGTGTGTATCTTATCCCCTACCTTGGCATATATGAAGCAACTTCCTGGAGAGCATGCAAGTTCATACATTTGAAAGTTCCACACATAAGTAAGTCTTGTTGAAAACCCTCTTTACAGTCAGCTATTATTTATCCCATTAGGACTTGAGGACTTGATCCGTCTATCGATCCAAATGTGAATAGGCAATGTGAATGAAGGTTGGCCCCTTTTAATATTTCATGCTTACAAACTATTTCAAAGCAAGATCTCTATAAACTCAAAATCTTTGCAAGGCAATTACCTACTTATTCAAAAACCAGAAAATCAAACCACTAAAGAACATCTCTTGTCTTTCACAACACCTAAGTATAAAATGTTCTAAGTAGAAAATACATGCATTCAAGAGAAATCATCTAGTAGAATCTCATCCTTCTCAGAGAACACTCTCATATCTCTTGAAGAACACCTTCCTTCAACTCCAGTTCCTGAGTCAGCTTCTCAACTACTTCGCTTTGCCTGGGCATACCACACATCTCATCCACTGAAGATAGAGATTCCTCCATGCTCTTTGCTAATATAACACAGAGACTGGATTTTTTGGTCGTGGCAATCCACCATTGGGAATATTCACGTCCATGGTCATGATAATGATACCTTCATCTTCTCTGGAAGGCGCAGTCACATCCTCAACATCGTTAGTCGCCTCCATCCCTGTACTATCTCTCGGTCCTTCCTGCAACATCATCCCAAATAATGAATGATGCCTTAGTTGTCATTGGATCCTGAATCAGTTCGGTTTTCACCGTCGTCATATGGAAGCGACTCTGTATCACCAGATTTCTCCTTTTCTTCGGGAGGTGTCTTGATCGCATCGTCATCTCGGCTATCTACATCTAGCGCGAGTCCTACAAAGGCCTTCATATTTCCAGAGCACTAAAATTACGGAAGAAGTTGAGCAAGATTAGTTCAAATTTCCCCAGATAATTCAGCCAATCAAACAAAGCAAAACATGTACATACCCGAACATCTGAAGAATTGAAGATCACTGTAGCTTCTCGGGTGCCACCTGCAATCCTCTCTGACCGAACTTATTTCTCCTAGGGACTTCCTCCATCTTGTCTAGGTTTTACCTGACTCTTTTTCTCAAATATTAAACAAATCACATGAGCAACGATAACACGGCAACACTTGGAACGTCATTCAATACCCGACTCGGTTTTGGTACCAAAAGATACCACCCATACGCCCACCAAAAAACTTAAAGTTAAGGCCTCCTGCAGTCGGAAGGGTCAACAACGCAGCCACACTCTCCCAGATTATTCCTGACATGATCATTGCCGAGCATATATCTCATCCATCCATCCCATGAGCGCAATGATGTTTGGAAAATTTTGATATCCACCGGAGAGGCTGGATATTCATTCTTCTGGAGATGGAACCTTATTACATGTTCCGGGGAGATCGATGGTACAACTTCTACACCCTCTGGTCCAGGAAGAAGAATCGTCATGTGATTAGGATGAGTCCTAACAGTGGTATAAGACACTTCGAAGAAGTCATCATATATATTTGGCATGTCTTTGGAATCATTAATGCCTCATTGCTTAACAACAGAAATATCTCCAGGTGACATCTTATCCAAAAAAAAATTTTACGCTCCTAGTTACTGTTGGGTGGTTACATGTGCAAAATAGAAGAAAAAAAACACCTACCTTAAGTTCTCCTTGCTCGCCTTGCTGCTGATCATAACTATTAGAGACTGCTTTTTTGCCGTTGATGCTCGCTTTACCGCTGTTAACAAAGAAAGTCATTCACACCGAGCTAAATGTTCAAGTTTGATCAACTACTCGTGGATATTACACTCACACCTACGATACAACTAGGGTTTATACCTTGAAAAAAAACACGAAGGAGAGGTGAACTTACCTTGATGCTGGTTGGCGTACACGATGATGGGTTGGTCCCGTTGTTCGTGAAAAAAAGGAAAGAGAAAAAGCTCCCTTTTATACCCGACGAATTTCTAAATCCGGAAAGAGCTTCTTCCTCTCCCTTGCACGTACAGGATTATGGAAACCGGTTGAGCTCCAAGGTCTTGACCGGACTTTTCTTTTTTTTTGCTACCATTGATGTTCGATGAGCAAGAGCGGTAATTTGTTAGTATCCCTTGATAGATAGATGCTTCACTAGTACGACTGCCAAGGAAGTTCAGACCAACTGATATCTCTCTGGTAACATCTATCTACTTCAACTTATTAATTTTATTTTTCGTCTGTCACCATCTAGTGCTTACCCCGCAACAATGTTACTGTTACGTGCTAAGCAAGGGACTTAATGCTGATGGTGGTTTTTAGTTTAGGGAAAAAACTGTAAAAGTCTGTCTACCTGACCCGGCATTAGAAGTAGTAGACGTTGATATGTCTGTATTCCGCAAGGAATTTGAAGAATATATTGAAATCTGATGAGTGCCTATGCCTCTCTTCATATCGTATTGAAACTCAAGCTCCTAGATGAATTATTTGCGAGTATAAAGCCTGGTGAATATTTAAACTCCTAGCTGCATTATTCACTAATGCCGGGGCTGCTGCATAATAAGCTCCTAGCTGCATTATTCACTAATGTCGGATCCTGCTGAGTATCTATCCTATGCTATGTTCCCGGATGAACTCATAATATTGACATGATATGACAATTAATGTTCACTCTCAGCTGGGTAGCATGAGGTTCCTGAAGTGTCAGGATTAAGATGTGCATGAAGGTACTTGTATTCTTTTCTGTATGAATTGCCATACTATGAACCCCTTCTGGGAGAGGTAATTAATTTTAGTTCATTGATATATTATGACTGATGTATTGGAATTTTTGGTGTTTTGAGTATCAACCAACTCCGTTACACATTTTAATTTATATGACTGTTATTGTCATTTACCCATTTTAATTCATACGACCAACAGACAAGTGTAACCAATTTATTTTATACGACATTATTAAAGGGGGTGGGTTTCCAGTTTATTTTATACAACTTTATCAAAGGGGTACCCAAAATTTTAAAGGGGTTTCCAATTTATTGTATACAACTTTCTCAAAGGGGTACCCAATTTATTTTATGCGACCACCGATGAAGTTTATTTTGTTTGGCCCACCCGGTTACGAAATGTAGGAAACTGTGGAGACAGCTAGTGTTTCTATTGGATTTGAAATAATAGAGAGTATGACAGATGTTATTGAGATGGAGCAAACTGGTCTTCAGAGAAGAGTAAGGTTTGCAATTGACAATGAATCTGAAAGAGATGAAACATTTGAAACTGATGTGCCACTGAGGGAAAAATTAGAAGATTTATTGGCAGCACAGCAAGCTGGTTCTGCATTCATACGTGGTTACTCATACTTGAAAGTGAAACAAGGATCATACATCTTTAAGATATCAACTATTGATGTAGGTTACAATTTATTGAGTAAGAATTGCAGGGGACCAGATGTGGTGCTTAGACTTCCGTCTGTTTCTACCCTTGAAGTTGGCATGGTGTACATTGTATAAAAAATAAATGGTATGTAGTGCACATAATTTTACGTACTAGAATGTAAAATAAGCAAAGCAACAAAAGACGATTGTAAGGTCTTCTGTCTGAATCTACTTATATATGTAATGCATTAATTATCAAAAATAAGAAGTATGTGTAATGCGTTAATTATCAAAAATAAGAAGTATATGTAATGCGTTTCCTAGAACCTGTAGTCTCTAAAGTCTGAACTATACTGGTTATGGCCATAATATTACAGAGCATCTTTCATGTTCAAACTCCTAACCAACAACGACATATGACTTATTGTGTCCATAAATTTCTGTTCCAACTTGATAATTTTGATATTTTACTATTAAAATTGTAACGTAAGGCTCTATCTTCAACATGATTTGTTGACAACAATTCTACAATCACCAAGTTATCCGCAAGACATCTACAAAGTATGGAATGCTTAAAAGATTATGAACTGTTTTAGGTGTTCTTAATATATATTTAACAACTGCCACTACCATTAAACTTCTAATAACCATGCTTACTTTCCCTAATAATATTTCTCCCCTCTTTCTCATTTCAGAAAGCCAACTCTGCACTTGCCTGTAGAACATAAAACTAATCCGTTTTCATTTCACCAACTTAAAAATTTTAGGTTGACGACTGGAAAAATAAAAGTTATTATATTAGGTAAGCAGAAGAAACCCATAGAAGCACATACGATAGTCATTTTCCAAACTCCTTAGGCTACAAAAGAGGAATCACATATATCATTAAAAAGGACCCCACCAGCCATGAAACAGCAAATGCCCCAGCTCTGAACCAAAAAAAAAAACACCAACATCATTCTCCACATACATAACAAAGCAATAACAAAATGCAAAATTTACAGTGAATAGTTACTCTCCAAATTAAGCAAGAGTTAGTAAGTACCCATTTAAGAAAGCTCGCATTCCATCGGCTTTATAGTCGGTCAGATATGAAGTATATCGTTGCCAACAAGGAAATGGATACTTGTAAAGTAGGTCCTTCTTCCGTCGGATACAGAAAAGTAAGAACACTGAGTATCACAAACACGGAAGCCATCTTTATTATGTAGTTGAAGGAGTTTGAAACCTACTGGTAATTGTTAGAGAATTGCTCGGTCGAACTCGCAAGCGTTGCTATCTCAAGTCTGTTTGTCAGGTTTAGTTGTCAAAATTATAAGTCTTGATTTCTAGTCTACTTGTAGCTATGTCTCGGATTAGGATAGAATGTGTAATTGAGCTTTAGACTTCACGACGTTCATCGATTGAAGACGAAGAACTACTAAGGAGAGCTTGTGCAACTTTATCAACAAAAGGTATGTGGAGACTTGAACTCATCTATCACTTAAAAGTCTATTTCTATTATGTATCCTATTGAGACAAAAGTCGTATAGCTATATAGACTTTACTTTATAAACATTTGACATTTTGAGCTGAGTTTAACTCGCTTACATATTTCTCGAAATATGTGATGGTAAGCTTTCACTTTAACCAAGTTCATCTTTGTTCTTGAAGAAAGTCAAAATATGATCATGTGAAAATTGCCTGGTAACATCTTACATGATTTGTGTGAGACAGTCATTTAATGTAAACTCATAATGTTTCGTATTGATCTATTAATCACTTGAAAATTGCTTTGAAGCAAATAGTTTGTGTGAGACAATTATTCCCGTCTTCTAAGAATGTTTCAATGATTAAAATGAAGTTTAAAATGATTAACCATTGATTGGATATAGCACCGTATGCGTACTGGTTTAACAGTTCAAGTCCGGGAATTTAGTATGCATACCCGTTTGCATACTAATTCAACTGATGTTGGTCGTGAACGACAGTATGCGTACCCGTTCGCATACTGGCGGACATACCAAGTCCGGAACTCTAAATATGCGTACCCGTTTGCATACTTGAGTGGGTTAAGTTCTAAAATCGGTTTATTCATGAACAAATACATTTATATAATAAAGAATGCAATCTTTGCAAACCGTGGCTATAATGTTCATGAATTGATTCGAGTGAAACAAAATCGATTTTGCTTCGATTGTGTCTTTTATACTTCTATGAGAACATAAACAATTGAACAGCTCTATAACTAGTTTCATTTGAGTCATTTGAACTAGTTGTGATTAAGATGAACAAGGTTGATATGAAAGTGTTCATATGGCTAACTTCGGTTAACTATTGTTGAGCCAACTAAGTGTACACGGTTAGATACGGTTACCTACATTTCATTTGTATGTAACAAGCTAAGTTCAATCTAACGGTTGAAAGATATTAGCTTGAATCTAATCAGGTTTTCATCTAACGGTGAATATTGAATGCTTTGTTACCAATGTAATATTGATTGCAAACCCTGATATAAAGACTATATAAGGGAGAACTGAAGCAACTGGGAAACCTAATCCCCACACCTCATGTTTGATACTAGTTGCAACTAGAGTCGATTCTCCTTTAACCTAGGTTTTTCTAAAACCATTATAAGTTAACGACTTAAAGACTTCATTGGGATTCTGAAGCCAGACCCAACTATTTTCTCTTTAGTTGCGTGTTATGATCTTACTTTGTTCTATCATATTGAGTAATATCTTCTCTAAGATTTTCTCGAGATTCAATCTCCGATATGTAAGTGTTTGAGGGTGAAAACAGTTTCTGCTGATTTTGGTAATTTAGAGTGTGTATGTGAGAAACGAGTCTAAACCCTAAACAATGTACTGCAATGGAGTACTTTGATTCGAGATATCAATCTTTACAAATCCTGCCTAAACCAAGAAATGGCCATTCCAGACTTGCTTCGGTAATAAAGTGAAGGAGAAGGGTTGGTCTAGGGAGGAAAGCAAAGAGAGTGTTGAGACCAGAATAGTTGATTCGGGAAGAGTAGTTGTTTGACGACTTGTATCAGAAAGTGGAAAGCTAACAGATGCGAAAGCTAACAAGTGATTTCTGAGTGTTGTATTCTCCTGACCAAAACTTGTCTTTGGTGGAAATAGGTGAGACCTATTTATACAAGTCGCAACGAAACGTACCCTGGTCTCGTAAGAAATGGAAACAGTTGAGTAAATGGAAGAAAATGGTAACGTGTAACGCCTGGAGTTGATGTTTCCATAATAAAGGAAACATTTCACCATTACTTCTTGTATTTACTAACCGCCACACCCTTATGACACTTTCCTGTAACGGGCGTAGTGTACGCCGCACGTTGTAAACCACCAGACCAATACCCTGATTAGCATCCCCCAGTTTATGACATGTTTTGATGTCTCGAGTGTTTTCGTGAAAAACGTGTAGAGTGTTGCTATGTGTGACGTGGCCAAAGGATTTGGCGTTTGTAGCCAAGTTGGTGTCGTGACCAAAGAATGGGCATCGTAGCCAGATTGGTGCCGTGACCAGAGAGTTAGCATCGCAACCAAGTTGGTGCCGTGACCAAGAGTTAGTATCGCATCCAAGACATTTCCATGAGTCGTTTGGTGGCAGGTTTGTACGGATGAGATCCGCATCTCAGGAGGAAGGGTAGCCGTAGTTTGTTGAAACTCTTCGTTTGGCAACCAGCGGCGTGGTTGCAGCGCTTGCATGCTCTTGGCACGGCCAAATTAGGGTTTTGGCGTCGTGGCAAAGAATTGGCGTCGTGGCCCAAGTTTGTACGGCTGAGATTCATATCTCAGGAGGAAAGGTGGCCGTTGATTGTTGCAACCCTTCGTTTTCAGCTAGTGGCATGGTTTAGGCGCGGCCGAGCTAGGATTTTGGCGTTGTTTAGGCGCGGCCAAAACTAGGGTTTTGCATAGTTTAGGTGCGGCCAAAATTAGTGCTTGGCGTTGGGCCAAAAGTAGCCATGCGTTTGATGGCAAGCTTGTACGGATGAGATTTGCATCTCAGGAGGAAGGGCGGTCGTTGATTATCGCAACCCTTCGTTTGGCAGTCTGAGGCATGGTGGTAGGGCCGCATGGATTTGGCATGTTTTAGGCGCGGCCAAAATTAGGGTTTTGGCATAAATCGTGACGTTTGGCCTTGGGCCGGATGTTGCCACGCGTTAGGTGGCGAACTTTGACGGATGATATCTGCATCTCAGATGGAAGGGTAGCCGTTGATTGTTGCAACCCTTCGTTTGGCAACCAACGGCATGGTTGCAGCGCTTGCATGCCCTTGGCACGGCCAAATTCGGGTTTTGGCGTCGTTGCCAAGAGATTGCGATAAATCGTTTGGTGACAAGTTTGTATGGCTGAGATTTGTATCTCAGGAGGAAGGGTGGTCATTGATTGTTGCAACTCTTCGTTTTCATCCAGTGGCATGGTTTAGGCGCGGTCGAGCTAGGATTTTGGCGTTGTTTAGGCGCAGCCAAAACTAGGGTTTTGGCATAGTTTAGTTGCGGCCAAAATTAGTGCTTGTCATTGGGCCAAAAGTGGCCATGCGTTTGATGGCAAGTTTTTACGGTTGAGATTTTCATCTCAGAAACAAAGGCGGCCGTTGATTGTTGCAACCCTTCGTTTGGCAGCCGGAGGCATAGTGGTAGGGCCGCATGGCTTTGGCATGTTTTAGGCGCGGCCAAAATTAGGGTTTTGGCATAAACCGTGACATTTGTCCTTGGGTCGGAAGTTGCCATGGGTTAGGTGGCGAACTTGGACAGCTGAGGTCTTCATCTCAGTTGGAAGGGTAACCGTTGAATGTTGCAACCCTTCGTTTGGCAGCCAGCGGCATGGTGGTAGTGTCGCATGGCTTTGGCATGTTTTAGGCGCGGCCAAAATTAGGGTTTTGGCATAAACCGTGATGTCTGGGCTTGGGCCAGAAGTTTCCATGCGTTAGGTGGAGAACTTGTACGGCTGAGATCTGCATCTCAGATGGAAGGGTAGTCGTTGATATTGCAACCCTTCGTTTGGCAGCCAGCGACATGGTGGTAGGGCCGCATGGCTTTGGCATGTTTTAGGCGCGGCCAAAATTAGGGTTTTGGCATAAACCGTGATGTTTGGCCTTGGGCCGGAAGTTGCCATGCGTTAGGTGGCGAACTTTTACGGCTAAGATTTGCATCTCAGATGAAAGGGTAGCCTTGCAACCCTTCATTTGGCAACCAACAACATGGTGGTAGGCCCACATGGCTTTGGCATGTTTTAGGCGCGGCCAAATTAGGGTTTTGGCATAAACCGTGATGTTTGGCCTTGGGTCGGAAGTTGCCATGCGTTAGGTGGCGAACTTGTACGGCTGAGATCTGCATCTCAGATAGAAGGGTAGTCGTTGATTATTGCAACCTTCTGCTTGTCAGCCAGCGGCATGGTGGTAGGGCCGCATGGCATTGGCACAGTGGTGCGGCTGGCATGGTTGGCATGCCTTGGCGCGGAGATGTGGCTGGCATGGCATTCCATTGGCACTGTGGTGTGGCTGGCATGGTTGGCATGCCTCGGCGCGGAGATGTGGCTGGCATGGTATGCCATTGGCGACGTGGTGCGGCTGGCATGGTTGGCATGCCTTGGCGCGGAGATGTGGCTGGCGTGGTATGCCATTGGAACCGTGGTGCGGATGTCATGGCTGGCATGCCTTGGCGCGGAGATGTAGCTGGCATGGTATTCCATTGGCACCGTGGTGCGGCTGGCATGGTTGGCATGCCTTGGGCTGAGATCTGGATGGCATGGCATGCCATTTTCGCTGTGGCGCGGCTGGCATGGTTTGCATGCCTTGACGCGGAGATGTGGCTGGCATGGTTGGCATGCCTTAGCGCGTAGATGTGGTTATCCTCATAGGAGTACCTTCTTACAGTTGGAGTACCTATTGCATAAGACTAGATGGAAATTGGGCAATCTTGCAGGCATGGTACGCCATTGGCACTGTGGTGTGGCTGGCATGGTTGGCATGCCTTGGCGCGGAGATGTGTCTGGCATGGTACGCCATTGGCACTGTGGTGCGGCTGGCATGGTTGGCATGCATTGGCGCGGAGATGTGTCTGGCATGGTACGCCATTGGCAGGCATGGTATGTCATTGGCATCGTGGTGCGGCTGGCATGGTTGGCATGCCTTGGCGCAGAGATGTGGCTGGCATAGCATGCCATTGGCACGTTTTGCTAGCATGCGTGGCTGGCATGTGTAGAGATGATGCCAGTCAGTACCGAGGGCTCTGCCGTGGAGCATGGCATACACGTAAAAAAAAAGGTACCCCGGTAATTTTACGCAGACATGTTGGACGGTTCAATAAATGTGCTAGTGGCGACATTATTACTCAAGTGTGACGTCGCTGTTTGACTAAGGTTTTACGATTTTAACCCTAAGCTAAAAACCACCATCAATATTAAGTCCCCTGCTTAGCTCGGAACGTGGGCTTTGTTGCGAGGTAAGCATAAGATGGTGACAGACAAGGACAAAATCAAAACGGGAAAGTCATGAAGAGATGGTCAGGAAAATACGTCTAACCTTTTTCGGGAGGTAAGGAGAATTCGTGATACCTGCACTGGTGGCTTTGTGTAGATTCTTCTTGTGGTGCTGCTAGCTAGGCCGGGGAGTGGTAGTGGTGGTTTCTGTCCGGGATGCAAACAGTTGGCGTCAGCTTGGCTAGGCTGGGAAACGCGGAGTTGTTGGCATTTCCGGCTTGGATTTGCAAGCCGTTGGCATGGTGTGGCTTAAAACGGAGCCGCTGGCGTTGGTTGGCTTGGAATGGAGCCGTTAGCGTTGGATCGGCTTGGGATGAGCGCTGACTTGGCACGGTGCTGGCTTGGCGTGGCGCGTGCTATTGGCTTTGCGTGGCGCAGACTGTTGGCGTCACTTGCAGGTCCGATTGCCTTTTTTCATGTGTGGCTCGGATAGGAAATCCTTTCCTTATCCATATCCCAAAGTATCACATCCATATGAAAGGTGTTATCTCTCCTCCTCATGTTATACTGCCGGTTTCGCTTCCAAGTTCGGGGGCTAGCAGTAGAGCAGAAGCGATAACGCAGGCCAGCGTGTTCCAAACACGTATTTTTACGTTTTGTTTTTATCAAGCCATAATTGACACGCATTGACAAATATCTTTTCCAGCCGATATCACGCCTTAATTCATGACTAGTAGAAATCTTTCTTTTTCGGATTGCATCGCTCTGCTGAATATAAGAGGCGATCTTGAATCCTTCGTTCATACAGATCGTCTTGAAATCACGTCTATACTCTTTACAGGTATCGTCTCGTGCTTTCTCCTGGTTCCTCACTCTGTTTTCTTGTTCGTGTAGATTACTGGTGCAGATAGGGAGAAAACTTACCCCACCTTTTAATTTTGTATACATAATGGGATCTTCCTTTGACAACTGTACCTCTGACTCTTCGGGGAGAATCTTTGGGATCGACGAAAACTGGTCTTCTTCTCATGAGGAGGCATTGGACAGAATTAGTTCTCTGTTTCATGAAGCTGGCGAAATTATTCAGGACATGACTTCCGCCTATTTATGTGGAGCGCGGATGCATGCTCAGGATTTCATGACTCTGGTGGACATGGAGGAAAAGCGGGGAGATGGTGAAGTATCCCAGCGCGTTGAGATACCTCAGGGAAACGAAACTTCTTCACAACCCAGTGCTAGGGCTGAACGACTCGCCTCTCGGTTGAAACGGCGGAAGACTGAGTCTGTGAAACTTCTAGGGGAGAGCCATCTTAATTTCCCTACCCGAGATGGTGTCATAATCCTTGATTCTGGTGCGGATGAACCGGTACATCCTCGAAAGACTGCTGAGAAAGCTTCCGAAGAAGACGCCGTTGTGGTTGACGAAACTGAAGCAGCTTTTGGAGTAGACGCTGAAACTGCTGTCAAGGACGTTGAGGAAGCTTTGGTGGCATTTGTTGAGACGGTTGTCGAAGTGGGCGTTGGACAGGAGGCGGAAACTTTTGCTGTTGAGGCGGTTTCCGGGTGGGATGTTGGAGTTGCTGTTACGGAGGCGGCTTCTGAATGGAACGTTTCTTGTCCGAAAGATTGTTGGGGAATGTGCTTGAAAGGGCTCTGACAGAGGCGTTGGCGATCCGGGCGTCTGCTTTCGATGACCAGTTTCCCTTTTTGACGTTTCTCTTAGGCGTGTAGCCGCTTTGATGTTTCACAGACTCATTTTTATCTTATTTGTATTCATGACGAAATTAAGGTTTCGCTAAATAACATCCCGCTTATTTAGCTCATTTGAATACAATCTCTTTTTCGAAAGGATCCAAAACCTTTACCAAAATAGGTTGTTTGATATTCCATACATTTCCTGTCGTCTGATGATTCCTTGTATATTCTTCCCTTCAAAGTTTCGAGTAAGGCATCCTTTGCAGGGTTTCGGCTTTTCTGATCGTGATTTGATGGGTAATGGTTTCACGATGTTTCGGGATTTATTTGTTTTTGTTTTTTTGATCCAGAAAAATCATTTGAAAGAAAAAGTATGCTTCAAATAGAAATCGGAAACCTAATTAAGAATGTAAACGACGGATTCATCTTGGAGGTGGTACAAATATTAAGTGGAAAAGGAAATCGATGAAGAAAATACTAAAGGGAGAACGCTGGAGGAGGAAGGAGCACCGTGCTTTAGGTATTGAAGGTCTTGAGACATCGCGAGTGAACTGTTATGCCTTCCAACTTGTCAGTGTTGATGAGTTTGCAGTAACCTCCCAAAAGAACATCTGCCACCATATGTGGCTCGTCTTCCTTTTCTTCGGGTGAATAAGTCCGAACAGCTATCTTCACCGTTATGTTTCCGGCTTGAAATGAGGTTGCCTTGACTACCATGTCTCCAATTTGAAACTTTGGGCTTCGTGTAACCACTTGACTCTCGGTCTCGTCATCTTCGATTACGGCTTCCAAATCCTTGGTGAAGCGCTTGAAAGGCCCAGCGTCCCACTCGCATCTCTTAACAATTTCCGTACTGATAATCAGACCAAGTCCCCATGACGGGCTAAGAGAAGAAGTGACTGGTTGTATAGAAGGTTGTTCGACCAGGCTTACTTGTGTTTAGAATCTATGAGCGAGCGCCAGCGGGCTTTCTCCGGGTGATCGAGTTCCAATGGTAAGTTATTGATACGGCAGCAGGTTGGATGGCTTGTTGTAAACTCTTTCAGGTGTCGACACTGGCAGAGGGGATGCTCCCAGTTTTTCTTCGTTGTCAAATACCCACGAGCGCCCCAGGATCATGTCATAACCTAGTTCTTTGATAATGTGGAATTTGTTATGCGTTATAACGTCTCCTACCTTGATTTCGAGGTTAATGTAGCCGTACGCGTTCATTGCTTCTCCTTACGAATTCTTGACCGTGGTTGGGGAGTGGGTAGCCTCTTGCTTCAAAATTCCTGCAGCTCTCAGAGTCTTGATGGTAATGATATTAAAGTCAGAGGCTGCATCGATCAATGTGTTGTCGAGCTCAGTCCCCCTTAGGTAGGTCGTGGTTAGAAGTCCCCAGTTGTGTTTTTCAGCGCTGTCCCCTAAAAGAGCCGGGGCTTCTGGCGTAGTTTTCGTAACCGGAAAAAGTCGTTTGCCCGACACAACACGATTGAGGGCCGTGAAGATGTCTTGACGCTGCATCTTAGAAAGGTAGAGAATTTCGCACACATGCTGCATCATGGATTGTACAGTTTCGTGCACGGAGTCCCCAGAGATGCCGCAATTTCTGACTGGAAGTGGATCTCTATGTACTCCCTCATTTCCCAGCTGAAGTTCCCCTGCCTCTACCTTCTCCTTGAAGATATGTTTTAGTCTGTTGCAGTCGCTGGTCTGGTGGTGAACAAACCGGTGATAGCGGCAGTATTTGGGGTGTTCCATATCTGCCTCGGTCGGTGGGTGTCTGGGGGATGGTAATCTAATGACATCGTCCTGGATCCATGCCTCTAAGAGTTCGATCACTTCCTCGATCGGGAACGGGAAATCCAGGACGTTTCCTCCATCTTCATGAAGACGCATAGGAGTCTTAGCGGCGACCCTTCATGGCGGAGCCACCCGTTGTGCTGGTGTCGCGCGCTTAGGCTGTTGATCTTCCAATGGGGCCTTCATTTTCCCTCCTTCGTCCACTTCGCTCACAAAGGAGGAACCAGTGCTGTATCGCTTGTTGACGAGACGTCTACTTCCTTGAGTTTCGCGTACGTCCTCGCCTCTAATTGGCATGGTTCTTTCTAATAACGTTGGTGCCGTCGTGGCCGATCGTTTGGCAGCCTCATGGAGTTCGGAGAACGTCTGGAACCGCCGGTTCTCCAGTAAGGCGCGATAGATGGAAGCCATACCATTGATGCAGGAATTTACCAATTGTTGTTCGGTCACATTTGGATCGTGACAGTCTAGCGCTTGCACCCTGAATCTCTTGACAAAATCATTTGGGTGTTTGTTATCCCGTTGGAACATCCTTCCTAGATCCGAGAAGGTAACCTTCTCAGACACAAAGAAGTTTTTTTTGTAGAAAGCAGTAACCATGTCACCCCAGTTGGAGATGTTGTTTGGTGTGATGTTGTTGTATGATAGACGCATTTATGTGTCTAATTTATCTCAATTATATATATTGTTAGTGCTCGATATTGTACTTATTTGGATATTTTATTTATTTGTAGGTGTTTTTAGAAGAATAAAGTTTTGTGGCGAAATTGGATGAAAATGCGGCGTTTGGACCTCCGTTGATAGAGTACCGGAAGCGCCCCAGAAGTGTACCGGAAGTACCCCAGAAATACCCCGGAGGAACCCCGAAAAAAGTGCGAAAAATGCCCCAGAGGACACTTGCTATACGGACCCTTGATTTTGGATAAGGGGTAACCTAATTACTAAGGGGTGACCCATTTCCAGGCATCTGCTAAAGGGAGACCAGCCACAGATAAGGGGAGGTCAACTTCTCAAATTCAAAAGAAAATTTTGGCGGGAAAATTTTCTTTCACCAGACAGATTTAGGGTTGGATTTTCGGACGAGTTTTAATGAGATTCAATCACTGATTCTCATGGGCTGGACGTGATATGGATATACAATTCTAGTATGGATGATTTCATGGGCTTAATTGGGCTAGAATGGCCGGGAGAAGTGAATCAAAGTTCAACAGGATACGTACTCTTTCGGTTTATTTTCAAAGATTTTGTGAAGAATTTTGGGAGAGTTTTACGCTGGATAAAGATGTACCTAGTCTTGTTCAAGTCTTAAGAGAATTTTGGAGCGTAATAACTGGCCATAGGACGCGTACAAAGCAACAGAAAAGAGATTATTCTCTCAACTGCTCGAGAAGAAAAAAAAGAGAAATACTCTCGGATTTAGTCGAGATTTATGGATCTGTTGGGCTATATAAGTGTTGGTTTACATCAAAGAAAGATTAGAAAAGTTTAGAGACAAATAGGAGAGAGTTCAGAGCCGAAACGAGGAAGATACCATTGATTGTTGCTGCTGCTGCTGTTCAAGGAGGAAGAAGAAGTGGAAGAACAGACCTGCTAAGGCAGTCGTTCTTCATCAGTCTTAAAACCAGAACACGCTGTCGCTGTTTACAGCACACGGCTTGTATCGTTCTTTCCAGCAGCTTACACCTTGTGTCGCTATTTACAGCACTTTAGTTCTATCGTTTCTTCTCAGCACTTACACCATTTGTAACAGTGACACTGTAACACTTCTACAGTGTTGCTAATTCCTATTTCATCATATAATCATCAATAAAAACACCTATTTTAGCCATGAATTTATCTTGTGAGTGTGTTTTTGGGATGAGGAGCTAAACCCATTAGCCGAGACGATGGAGGAAGCCATTGGCACAAAATTTATTGGTATAATTCTAATTTTTACATTTATTTGCAATATTATTATTTGATTATTTGCATGAATTAAAATTGAATTAATAGTTTTTATTGAGTAATTGTGAATTGACTTGATGAAGCATGTTGGGTTTTAGTAACTTTTGATGTTTTATACTTTTTAATTACAATTATTACTTCAAAAACTTATTTGAGGCAAATATTAGAATTGATTTTAAAGATAAAATTGCATAAGAACTATTTAGAGTTTACTATTAAAATGGTCATTGGTGGAATCCTAGTCTTGGTGTTTTTCTCTATAACTTTGAACAACTCTTTTTATTTGCCTGTTTAAATTTAAATCTAAAAACTGTTTTCTTCACAAGTCTGATACGAATCCGTTTTACCACTTCAACTACAATCACTATTTGAAAAACCATCAAATTTTTGGCGCCGCCGACGCGGACTTGTGTTTAGGTAGCATTTTTTTAGATTTATTTTTTTTTATTATTATTCTTGTTCTTCTTTACGTTTTTGGTTTTTTTTTGTTTCCTTGCAGATTTTTGAAGTTGGAGCGATAGATAAATTTGCCAAAGCTTGTGGTGATTTACTTAAAGTTTGGGAGTGAAAACCAAAGCTAAAGAAGCGAAAAGAAGAAGATTTTCTTTATTTTGTTAAAAAGAGAGAAAAAAAAAGAGAGACATTTTTATTTTTGTAATTTTTTTTTTTTAGACTTTATTTTCTTTTGTATTTTTTTTTATGGACTTTGGACATTAATTTTGGGACATTTTTATTTTTATTTTTAAACCCTACGGAAGGGTACCCTTAAATACAAACTGTGTGCAGGGAAGGACGACGATTACGATATCGTCTCGGCCCCTCGGGTTCGCACACGACATAGGAGTCGTGGCCCGAGTCGACTTCAGCGGTTCTTCGCCCGTCTGGTACGGGAGGTAAAATTCTAAACACCCGCGAATCTCCTGCAAGCGGGTTACTGGACTCCTTAAGGTGAATATATGCTGAGGACTTGAATATGGACTGTTTTTAAATTCCTAGTAAAGGGCAAGGCCTGGCCTAAACAAGATAAGGGTTCGGATTTCATCACCGCTCCATTCTTGCCCGCCTTAGGAAAACGAAACCTAAAGCGAACCTAAGCCTAAAATTTGGACTAGAAAGAGACCTATAGGGTATCGAGCTTAACAGGACAATCATTCGAAAAATTTTGGTTACTCTTTTAGGCACACCTCAAAGTTCTTGACGGTTTATGTGAGTTGAATGCCTGACTGCGCCGCATTGGATCGGTGAGGTTTTGGGTATCAAAGCTCCATTGAGCTTCCCTCGCCTCGATTCAACTTACATTGGATCGGATTGATTCCAGAGGGGTGTGCTCAAATTGTAATGAATTCCCTTTCGAAGGATTAGAAGCTGATCTAGAAACAATCTAAGTGGAGCCATCATGCTTGTTGTTTGCTAGAAATCTTTAGGTTTGCTGTGGTAGAGTCGAGTCATCCTGCTGTGTGTTTGCTAGAACCTTCCTGTTAGGATTTTTATTTCTTTTTGAATTCTTTATAGTGTATGCCCGATTTTGTTAGGGCTTGGAAAAGAGATACTCTAGGTCGATTGATTAGCGAAAAACCTAGCTCGAAGATTCTTCTTTTGAGAGCCCTGTTTTTGGAAACTTCTGTTTTGAGAATCTGTCTCTTTGTGAGGATAGTACCCCCAGTACTTCTGTTGTGCCAGCGATGGCAACCTTGAAATATTACATGTTCCCAACTAGGACCAACCGAGCTTCATGCATTAAATTGCCAGCCACTACGGCTAATTTCGAGATAAAACCTAGTATTCTTCAAATGATCCCTATATTCTTAGGAAAAGATGATGAGAACCCTTATTTTCATATTAGGGACTTTGAGGAAATCTGTGGGACAATTAGGATAAAGGACCTTACCGATGAAGTCTTGAAACTTAAGATGTTTCCCTTTTCTTTGAGAGACAAAGCCAAGACCTGGCTGAACAACTTACCGTCTGAATCCATAGAAACATGGCAGGAACTTATCGCTGCCTTCTATATGAAGTTCTACCCTAAGCATAAAACTGCAGCTGTTAGGCAGAAAATTAGTGCTAGTGTGCAACAAGAGGGAGAGTCTCTTTATAGGTTTTTAGAGCGATTCAATGATCTCCTATCTCAGTGTCCTCACCATGGATTTGATAATATGAAACTCGTACAGATTATTTATGATGGTTTAGACTATTCGACCAAAGCCATGGTTGAGTTTATGTGCGCTGGTGAGTTCACTAGTAAAAATGCTGATGATGCTTTTACCTTCTTAGGAGCTATCGCTGAAAAATCCCAACAGTGGGAATCTTGTGTTGAACCCCCTAAAAGACTCTTGGTCAATAGAAGTAGCACCAATATGATAGATACGAGTTTTGCGTCAGATGCTAAGTTTGCTGCTTTGTCCAGAAGGTTAGAAGCTTTAGAAATGGGTCAGTCTAAAAATAGGTCCCTTGTTGAACCTAATAGAGCCTCTCAAGTCTCTAGTTGTGGAATAGAGCCCGATAATTCATTTTGGGAAGGTCAAGTTAGTGAAGAACAAGCCCATGCTGTCAATAACAACTCTAGGTTTGAGAACCGTCAGAAGTTTGACCCATACTCAGAAACCTACAACCCTGGTTGGAGAAACCATCCTAATTTCTCTTGGTCTAAGGGCCAGAGTCAAGGCCAGTCTAGTAATTCTCAGCCTCCCCCAGGTTTTGGTTTTAAGAACTCTTCAGGTCAAACCCAGTTTCAGAACACTTCCGAGAAAAAGATCTCTACCTTAGAGGAAGCTATCACTATGTTAGTAAGTAACCATGACATGCTATCAAAGAACCACATGAGCTTTCAACAAGAAACTAGGCAAGAGTTGAAGAATAATTCCCAGAGTCTTGCCAAATTAGAACTTCAAGTAGGACAAATAGCTAAGTTTATAAGTGAGAGAGAAAATGGAAGGTTCCCTAGTCATACTGATCCTAACCCCAAAGGAGAGAAATCGTACAATCATGTGAATGCTGTCACAACCCTAAGAAGTGGAAAGAAAGTTGACAACAAGGTCGCCATGCCTGATAGTGAACATGCTGTAGTTCACCCTGCTGAGCCAGAAAATGAGGAGACTGATAGAGTCTCCAAAGAGACCAATGAGGGTCCTGTTGAGCCTCACTTTGTTCCCAGAGCCCCGTTTCCCCAGCTGCTAGTCCCGACTAAGAGGGAGTCCAACTTTAATGATATATTGGAGGTTTTTAAGCAGGTTAATATCAACCTTCCATTATTAGATGCAATTAGGCAGATTCCCTCTTATGCCAAGTTCCTTAAGGACTTGTGTACGCGAAAGCGTAAGCTCAGTGTCCAGAAGAAAGCCTTCATAGCTAGTCATGTGAGTTCTATTATTCAGAATACCACTACTCCTAAGTATAAAGACCCAGGGTCCCCTACCATTGCTTGTACAATAGGTAAGTACCGTGTTGAGAAAGCGTTGCTTGACTTAGGAGCCAGTGTGAACTTACTGTCATACCATGTGTACCTTAAGCTAGGACTAGGTGAGATGAAACCTACCCAGATAACACTCCAGTTAGCTGATAGGTCCGTTAAAATCCCTCGTGGTGTGATCGAGGATGTTCTTATTGAGGTCGACAAGTTTATTTATCCAGTAGATTTCGTGGTCCTAGATACCCAACCTGTCCCCGACCCAGAGAACCAAATACCTGTAATTTTAGGTCGCCCATTCTTAGCTACGTCTAATGGGATCATAAACTGTCGAAATGGTATCATGAATCTTTCGTTTGGTAATATGACTATTGAGCTGAATATTTTTAATGTAAACAAGCTACATTCTGAGCTAGATAACACATGTATTGAAGAGGTGAACATGATAGGAACCTTAGTTCAGGAGTCATTACCAAACATCGTATCGGAAAATACATTGGAGAGTTGTTTATCCCATTTTAGCCTGGATTTCGACGATAATAGTAACATTGAACAAGTTAATGCTCTGTTGGATTCTGTTCCTATGTTAGATATTGATATATGGAAAAATAGGTTCGAACCATTACTAGCTTCTGAGTCTATCTTAACACCTTATTTAAAAGAGCCTCCTGAGTTGGAGTCTAATTATACATTTTTAGGCCCACCCGAGTCTTTCCCTGTGATTATAGCCTCCGATTTGGATAGTGATCAGGAAAGTAGTCCAGAGACCGTGCTTCAAGAAAATAAGGAAGCCTTAGAGTGGACCATAGAAGATATGAAGCAAGCT